>NW_024356248.1:3837036-4070128 GCF_902729225.1 Pteropus medius
TGTCATTCTATCAGAGAAAAAGGAAAACGTTAATATTCATGGTAAGTCAGAGACTCCTAAACCCCTAAGAAAATCAGAAAAGGAAGAGTAAACATCAAAAACACACGGGGCGCCTGGATGGAGAATCTGGAGTGTAGGGCAGGACCTTTGCTGGGTCAAGCTTCAAGACTGAATCATGTGATAGGATTCTTCCTGCCACACCGCCAAGACCCTGACTTCTGGGGTTGCATATTCTGACCTTTACAATAAACAGAAGGTCGGTTTGTAAAGGGCATGGGGTGTTCCAGTGAATTCTACAGTCACACAGTCACAAGCCCGGCTCTGGAAGGAAGGAGAGGCAGCAGGGCAGATGGCAGCGTCCTGAAAGTGACTAGTTCTTCCAAGGCCACAGGCTTCAAACTGGGGTTGTGTACCCCTGAGGGTAAGTAAAGAGTTTTCTAGGGGTTCATAGGCAAAATAGATTTAAAGGAAGCAATTTCCAGAACCTCAGTGTCTACTGAGCAAAATCCCGAGAATGCATCTGTAATGGGGGTTCTGTACCCCTTTATCATCCTCCCTTTCACAATTGCCCTTCTCTCACTTTTGAAAAGAAATGCATACTTCTCACTCATCCTGAGTTAGTATAAGTTATTTCACCAGCATATGAAACTTCCAGGCTGCCACCCAAAGAGATAATTTCATAGATAGGTGTTGAAAAGTAAATGACTTTAATGACTGCCTATAAATTTTTTTAAGCCAGGGCGATCTTTAAATAAAATGAAGTTCTCAGAACTTCCTACTTCACAAATAAGATATTTGAGTGGCAATGCTATTCATATAGATTGTCATGAGCTGGACAGACCCTCCAAAAATTATCTGTTACAATTAGGTATAGAGTTTCCTTTGACTAGACTAATTCACGTGGATTCTTTTTTTGTATTGCCTGGGGCTACACTGACACAAAGATCCATACTCAGGCAGGAAGTTTGGGGAAGATGCACTGGCTCACTGTCAGAGTGTCAGGATGAGACATGACCTCAGGGATCATCCACGTCAAACTGACTTTGCCAATGGGCAATCAAGCCCAGAGAGAGAACTGACCAAGGTAACAAAGCTCATTTTAGACAACGGAGCCAGATCTAGAAAGCAGGTCTCCATCCTGTCAGTCCGCTGGCTCTTTCTGCCACACCCTGTAACTGTCACAACAAGTGGGGACAGAGCTGTTCTATGTTCTTCTGCAAACTGACACCACATTTCCTCCTTGTCCTCTACAGAAACTCCTTGACATGGATGAAAAGGTTGGTGAGGTTTTCCTAAGACTGATTTTCAGGATGGAGCTCAGACCTTCAAAGAGAAGGGAAATGAAGGTCCAGAAGACAGAGAGAGCTGTGGGGAGGAAGAAAAGGGATCTGGGCATTTCCCGTCCTCCTATGAGTGAACATCTTGGGGGACAGTCAAGCGAGCACTAAAACACTATTTCTAAGGTGACGGTCTCCCAGGTGACAGTCAACTCAATGGAGTCTCAGAGGACAAAATAGTTACAATATAGAGGAGGGGACACCCTAAAAGATGTTTACATATAAGACAGAACGAATCCGCATACATACTACAACATGGATGAGCCTCAGCATTAAGTAAAAGAAACCAGACACAAAGGGCCACGTATTGTATGAACCTATTTATATGAAATGTCCAGAATAGGCAAATCCATAGGTGGAAAGTAGATTAATGGTTTCCAGGGGTTAGAGGAGAGTGGGGTGTGACTACTAACAGGTATGGGGTTTTCTTTTTTGGAGGTGGTGAAAATATTCTGCAATAAATATTGGGATGGTGCACAACCCTGTGAATATACCAACAACCACTAAAATTTATATTTAAAAATGGTAAATTTTATGATATATGAATTATACCTTGATTTTAAAAAGACAGAACAAACTGTTAAACAGAATCATAAGCATATTTATTAATATGGGCGCAAAAGATTGGGGAAGAGGCCTCCCATTTGTTGGTCGCCTACTGTGCCCCAGACATTCAGATATTTTACGTTCATTTTTTCATTTAGGCCACACGGCAACCCTGAGAAAGAGGCGTACTTTCTTCATTTCATAGATGAGAAAACTAAAGCTCATAGATATAGCTTATCCGAGGACACACAACCAGTTAGTGCCATCGTCAGAATTAAGACTCGGGTCTCTCTGGCGTCACAGTCCATGTCCTATCCACTCTGGCATGAGACTTCCGTTAGCTTCTTAGAAGAAGCCTTATACTTGCTTGGTGTTGTCCTTCACTGTACCTTGTACAGCAGTGGGCATGCTCAGGTAACACTCTGAGTGACGATCAATTGTAACCTCCGCAGATGACACCTGGAGAACTAGCTCTTGCCAGTGGCAACCACACCCCAGTTACCCAGTTCGTCTTGCTGGGATTCTCCAATTATCCAGACTTCCAGGAGCTTCTTTTTGGAGGCTTCTTGCTCATCTATGCCATGACAGTGGTGGGCAACCTGGGAATGGTGATGCTCATCTTCACAGATTCTCGTCTCCACAGCCCCATGTATTTCTTCCTCAGCGTCCTCTCGTTTCTTGATATTTGTTACTCTTCTGTGATCACGCCCAAGCTGTTGGTCAACTTTTTGGCCTCTGACAAGTCCATCTCTTTCAAGGGCTGCGTGGTCCAGCTGACCTTCTTCGTGATGCACGTGACAACCGAGAGCTTCCTCCTGGCCTCTATGGCCTACGATCGTTTCATGGCCATCTGCCGACCCCTCCATTATGGTTCTCTCATGACCAAGGGGACCTGTCTCCAGCTGGTGACTGCTTCCTATGCGTTCGGTTGCGTTAACTCCGCTATCCAAACTGGGAATGTCTTTGCCCTGCCTTTCTGTGGGCCCAACCAGGTAACACACTACTTCTGTGACATCTTACCCCTCCTCTGGCTGGCTTGTGCCAACACAGCCACCACAAGAATGGTCCTCTACATCTTCTCCGCTCTAGTTACCCTTCTGCCCGCCGCAGTCATCCTCACCTCCTACGGCTTGGTTTTGGTGGTCATTGGGAGGATGCGCTCACCAGCTGGGAGGGAGAAGGCTCTCTCCACGTGTGCCTCCCACTTCCTGGCCATTGCCATCTTCTATGGCACTGTGGTTTTCACTTATGTTCAGCCTCATCGATCCACCAATGATACCAGTGACCAAATAGTGTCCGTCTTCTACACCATCATAATCCCCATGCTCAACCCCTTCATCTATAGCCTCCGGAACAAGGAGGTAAGTGACGCCCTGCAGAGGAGGCTCCAGATCAACATCTTACCTTGCTGAGCCCTGCGATGATGTTTGTCAGAACGAGGAAGGCACAGCATCTTCCAAATCTCATCATGAGTCGACCGGACTGAGAGCAGCCCTCGGTTTTGAAGGAGGTGGAAGAAGTAAGGAAGAAACAGCAAATACCAGACTCTGTACAGAGCACCACGGTTTTTAAAGCATCTTTTTATCCTTTCTCGTATCAGATCTTTGCCACCATACTGTGAGGCAGCCATTGTTATGACGATCTCATTTTACAAATGAAGGATACGTAACTTGGCAAAGATAATTACCTGAAGTCGTACAGTTAGTGAGAGAATGTGTATTCATCAGGACTTGCACATCAAAACCAGGGATATTTCATTACACCACGGCCACAAGTTATGTCTTTTATTGGCAGCTCATTTTAACTTCTAAGAAACATCAGACAAGGGGCAGCGCAATCGTTTCTGATTCGCCGCTGACTTATTGAAGTGGGGGTAGGCTACAGGTGGCTGTTTTTAATTCCTGTTCCAAAAACAGAAAGATGACCAGGATATAACTGTCCTTATTTCTTATTACTGCTGTATTTTGCTGAGCTGTTCCATTAAATAAAACCTCAGGATCAAGAGAAATCTTGCCTCACACATCTGTTTTCTAGCCAGATGTATGTACATGTCTCATAATTCTCAAGGGTGTGTGTGTGTGTGTGTGTGTGTGTGTGTGTGTGTGTGTGTGTGTGATATTTGGCCAGTTACAGCATTATATAAGACACTGTGCTTTAGGAGACTGATTCAAAAAATATATATTTGGCCTGAACATCTTTAAATATACATGTGATATGGTGAGTATGTGTATTTTAGAGAATCATACAAATGAAGAAGCTGAACTTGACCTAATTCGGGGTTGAACACTGTACTGGAAGTCATGCTCTCAAATTAATGCAAAGTCCTAACCTGAACTGAGTCAGCTTCAGCCGAGATTTTTGGATCATTAAAAAGACTTTTTTTCAGCTCTATCTTAAAGAAATTTAGTTCTAAATATAGAAAATTTTACCACACAAACAGGTTTATCACAGCATCATTCTTGAAAACAAAAAATTAAAAACAACCTAAAGATTCAAAAGTGGAAAAGGATTAACTGGTTTATCCCCTAGATGGATTATGAGGTAAGCACTAAAAATTATCCTTATGAATAACATGGAAAACAGCAGGCCAGAACTTCTAGAGTGCAATTGCAACAGTGTAACAAAATGAGTGGCAAAAAGCCTGGGAAGAACCACAGAAATGTAAACAATGGTTTTATTAGAGTAGTAGCACCATGGGAAAATGTTTTTCTATTTTTCTAAAAAATTTTTCAAAACTTTTCTAATGAGCATGTTTAATTTTGATATTTTATTCTAAAAACAAATAATTAAAGAAATCCTTTCCAGGAAGCTGAGTGTGAAAATTTCTCCCTTTTGTCTTTTTTTCATTAAGCCAATATTTACTAAATTCCTCCTATGCTCCGCATTTTTTAACGTATAAACTAAGTTTTGAGTACCTGCCTGAAGTTGAGGTCAGGACTGGAACATTACAGTGAAGAGATTTGGTAAAAATTAATCTAATTCACTCACCCATAAAATGTTTATGAGGCAATTAGGTGTAACACATTGTGGTAGGCCCTACCTGGATTAATACTCAGAACACGGTTAAAAAAAACAAAAAGAACATTTGTTAATCAGATCAGTAACAAATAAACCCAATAATGTCAGTAAATTAGCACCACAAAGGCTTCAAAGGTTTTCAACTCAACATCAAAAAAACAAATAATCCAATTAAAAAATGGATAGAAAACCTGAACAGATACTTCTTCAAAGAGGAGACACAGATGGCTAATAGACATATGAAAAGATGCTCAAGGTCCCTAATCATCAGAGAAATGCAAATTAAAACCACAATGAGATATCCTCTCACACCTGTCAGAACGGCTATCATCAATAAATCAAAAAACAAGTGTTGGTGAGGATGTGGAGAAAAGGGAACCCTCACACATTGTTGGTGGGATTGCAAATTGGTATAGCCACTATGGAAAACAGTATGGAGGTTTCTCAAAAAATTAGAAATAGATATACCTTTTGACTCAGCAATGACACTTCTGGGTATTTAGCCAAAGAAAACCAAAACAATAATTCATAAAGACCTATGCACCACAATATTCATGGCAGCACAATTTATAATAGCCAAGATATAGAAGCAACCTAAATGCTCATCTACAGACAACTGGATAAAGAAATTATGGTTCATATATACAATGGAATATTACTCAGCCATTTAAAAAAATGAAATCCTACTATTTGCAACGACAGGGATGGACCTAGAGATTCTTATGCTGAGTGAAATAAGTCAGACAGAAAGATAAATACTATATGACTTCGCTTATATGCAGAATCTAAGGAACGAAAAGAACAAACTAATCAAAAACAGACTCACAAATATAGTGGACAATTTGGTGACAGACAGAGGGAAGGGGGTTTGGGAGGCTGGGAGAATGGGGTGAAGGGTTAAAGAAGTACAAATTAGTATTTGATAGTTGGTCACAGGGAGGGGGAGCACGGCATAAGGAATGCAGTTAGCATTAATATGTTGGCTAGATGGAGGGCCAGGGGAGTTGGTACATACACAAACACATACACTCCAGAAAAAAGAATAAGAAACCATGAAAAGAAAGCGTTTTTTAAAACATGAAAGTCAGGGGAAAAAATACAGGAGTTGAATGCATATATGAGATGACTCTACCATACAATTTTAACTAAGAGATTATTAGGGGCTCTCCATAACTATGTAAATGTCGAACAAATATTTATAGCCTTTCAATGTGAGGAGAGCAAATTATTCCCCTGTCCATTCACTGTCGTATTCTCAATGTCTAAAAAAGTGCCCGGCACGTTGTAGGCACTCAGTAAACACCTGTGCAATAAATGAATAAAGGGGTATCTACATGCTTGTTTTCCTTGGACCAGTGGCATTGTCATCACCCGAGAGCTTTTGAGAAATGCAGGAGCCAGCTCTCCACTCCAGACCTACTGAATCAGTATCTTCATTTTAACAAGATCCCCAGGTGATTCACGTATACATTAAAGTTTGAAAAGCGCTGAACCACATGCCTCAATCCAGCTCTAAATTCGAAAGAACAAGGTAGGCAATTCTTTCCCCAGAGCTCACAGTTTAGTCTGAGAGTGTTCCTAGCAGATGGAAAAGCATGGCAAAAGCCGAGAAGTGAGAAAATTACGTATTTTCTTGTCTGACCCCTTTTCACCACTGTGTGTGATCTGCATTAAAATGAGCATTAGGAAGAATGAATCAGCTCGAACAGGGGCACAGTGTTTCCTAAGTGGGGATGAGATGACAGGGTGGCAGTGCCACATGACTGTCTTCATGATGGTGAGAAGGGTTGGTGTCACAGGTTAACACTCCATAATGTCCTGTTGTTGCTGGCAGGTGGCAGTCCAAACCAGGGCTACATTTCTGAGGTTCCCTTGCATACAAATGTGGCCATGTGACTAGGTCTCACCAAAGAAATGTAATCAGAAGAGATTTCATTTCAAGGCATAGACTTTTAAGGAGTGGGTGGGTGTTAGGACCTCCTGACTCTCTGTTTTCCTGTTGACAGATAGAAGCTGGGACTTCATGGCCCAGGGCAGAGCAGAGTCATGTGAGAGGAGCCTGGGTGCGGCAAAGCTGCCTCCTCACTGGGAACAAGAAATAAACTTTCTTTTGAAATTTGGGATTTGTTAAAGCTCTTAAAGTTACCTCAACTAGAAGAATGAACTTTAGTTTTTTTGGTATTTTTCACCAGCTGATACAGCCCTCTCCTTTCTCCCAGGCTGTCTCTCTGAGTGCTCCCATCATCTGTCCGCTGATCATTGAAGCGTTTGGAGATGTACCTCCAAATGACCTGCCCCCAAGAGCAACTCTGCTCAAAGCGACATCTAAAAGTAAGCGAAGTAAATGTTATTTTGGCAGTGAGAGGTCTATCCCCCTAAAGGGCAATATCATTTGAGGTGTACGTTATTATCCTCCTTTTACAGAAAAAGATCCAAGTTCAGCAACACATCTGAGTTATCACAGCTAATAAGGAGACATGTGGGACCTGGTTAGCCAATAAACATTTGAAAACCTCATCAGCAATTAGGGAAATGAAAATTAAAATCCCAAGGTGCACTTTTATACATTCCAAAATAGCAAAAAAGTGAGCGGTTACAGAAGGAAAGGGTGGGGGAGGTAGATAAGGGTAAAGGAGGTCAAATGTATGGTGATGGAAGATTTGATTTTGGGTGGTGAACACACAATGAGATATGTATGACATATTATTGAATTGAACACTTGAAACCTATTTAATTTTATTAACCAATGTCACCCCAATAAACTTAATACAATATAAATAAATTAAATTAAATTAAATTAAAAGACAAAATGGCAAAAATTAAGAGACAATCTGAACGTTAGCAATGGCTGTGCATAAACTAGACTGACCACTTTGACAATATGACAGCAAATTAAAAATTTGACCATGCATATACAGTAAGATCCAGCAGTTCTGTGGGTAGGCATATAATCTAGAGAAATTCTTGCACTTTTACATTATGAAATATGTACCAGAAAAGCTTATAGCCGCACTGTTTGTCACAGCAAAGAAGTGAAGTCAACACAAATGTCTATCGACAATAGAAATAGATGAATAAAATAGGGCACAGTTGTACAATAGAAACCAAACAGCAAAAGTAATGAACTATAGGTCTGCACATCCGCATGAATACGTCCCTAAAACATAAGGTCGAGTGAAATAGGGAAGTGACAGAAGGATGCACACAGTAGCATTCTATTTGTAAAATCTTAAAACTGGCAAAACTAAACAATTATAACATTTAGAAATGCATTCACAGATGGTAAAACTATGTAAAATAGAGCAAAGAGTGATTGACACAAAATTTAGGATTGTGTTTTCCTCTTTGTGGGGGGGAAAGGGGTGAAATTAGGAAGAGCACGCAGGAGCCTTCTTAGATCACACTACTCAATGTGTGACCTGTGGGCCACCAACATCTGTGTCACCTGGGAGCTGGTTAGAAGTGCAGAATCTCAGGCTCTTCCCCAAACCTACTGAATCAGATCTGCATTTTAACACGATCTCCAGGAGATTCGTAAGTATATTAAAGATACTTGTAACATTCTATTTCTAAGGTGTGGGTGTGGGTTTTTTTAGCAATATTCTTTAAATGGTATAGGTTTTGTACATTTTTTGCATGTAGAGTTTGCTATTTAATATTTTTTAAATATATGGTTTTAATAAAGTTTTCGAATATTTTAAAAAATATATAAAGACAAAGATGAAGGCCACAAAAATGACAAAGAACTGAAACCAAACTTAGATATTTAGACTCAAAATCCAGTGCTATTTCCACTATACCATGCCTTTGGCCCAAGGCAGTAAATGAACTGACTCCAATTTCTAATTCATACTGCAATTGGATAGGCCAAAGACCACGATAAAGACAGATAAACTCTTGGAATCGTCAGTGGCTTGACCATTTTTATTTAGATATTCTGGGATGAGGAGTGAGTACGAGGGTTATTTTCCCACTAATGAGTCCCTGCTTTTCCTGGACATGCTTTCCTGGAAAATGTTTTGGAAAGTGGAATGCCTGAAATTTGAACTTTATACTTACATGTTTTATTTGTTTTGAAGGGAAGGAGGGAGAAAGGGGATTCAATTCAGAGGGCTAAAAAGAATTATAAAGTCTCAAATATGATATAAATGCTTAATTTTATTTATATCTGAATGTTATATTCTATATACATCAATATTTAAATTATTAAAAATAAGTTCTACTTTAATACTGACAACCAAATTTAATTTTCTGGTATAACTCTGCAACTCAAGAATCCTTGTTAATTCAGTTTACTTGAAATGGTATTTGATAAAGAGATTTAATTTTAATGTTGGATCTAAAGATCTGCTAATAGTCATTATGTAAATGATAGAGCAGGAGATTGTGTAACTGTGAAAGTGTCATTTCAATGCTCTTGAAAAATTTATGAAGAGAAAATTTAAACGCTGGCTGTCTTTCTCCCCTGATAACTGTCACCATCTTGGTGGACTGTGAACTTCCCCCTGTGAAGTGTCAGCTGATGCTGACTCCCAGCCTGTTTAGAATAGGTGCTTATCCAAGGCTTCAAACTCCCCTGTACAAAAAGTGTGACTTTTTTTTTCTTGGCAAGTTCTCTTTTTGCTCTCATCAGCCAGATGGCAAAACATTCCCTCTGTCAATTCAGAAGAGTCTCAGGTGATTTAACTCCCTCCTCCCCCCAACACCCACCTGGACACGCACTCCTCTTTCTTAGGGCTTAGAGAGCACCAAGCAATAAGGATGAGAGAGATGGGGATATTGCCTGGCCCTCTGCCATGCTCTGTCCATGCAGGTATTTACTGTGACATCCAGTTCTCATCGAGTCTCTAGTCACCAGACCATGAAGTCATAGTCAGGACTACATGTCCCAAAAGGAAGGTCACTCTAGACTCTCAGCTACTCCTTTTTTCCCTCTCAGATGGGCATCGGACACATTTGGCCACTCTCCCAGGCCACTGGGTCAGTGGGAAGGTTGTCTCAGGCTCTCTGCCTGGTCCTGCCAACTCAGCCATTTTTAACCCATGTCTCCTACACCTCAAGAAGTATGGAGGCTCTAGAGACTGGGCCATAAGATTCCTTCCTAGGGATTCACCAGCCTCTAAGCTCACTTTTGCCCTTACAAGCTGAGGGAATTTTTATCTAGTCTTTGGAGGGAAAAAAAGCACTGAGAAAACCGGTTCTGACTGATCACATATTCTTATGTGGCTGTGGTTAAGGCATGAGTTTATGCCCTGGGTTATTGACGGTTCCAGTTTTTGAAGTTTAAAAGCTTTTTATCACAAAAATTTTATCTCTGCTTTGAGTTTTCAAAACATATTTTAAACCTCAAAGGCCAGGGATTGACTTTTGTTTGGTATTTTCACTATGCTGCAACAACCTTACCAAGGCATGGCTGCCAAGAGGGGAAAGATCACTGGGTAAAAAACAAACAAACAAAAATTATTAGAAAAAAATCAGCATACTAAGATAAGATTCTACTACACCTAATCGTAAAGATCCACACATTTTCTTCATTGCTACACCTTACCTTTCAGCCACCACCTTCGGCAACTTTTTTCTTCATAGCATTTTGTACATGTGTTTTAAATTTTGTGGTTTTCCTTTACAATTGAACACAGTTGTCAGACTTTCTTAAATTCAATAAGCATCAAATTTACTGCTCTTGGCATACCAAATGATACCTTCCTTTGTCTCGATTGTAAAATCATTAGCATCAGCACTTTATTTTTTTCCATTTTCTAATATACTTTTATAAATAAGGGCAAATATGAAACAAAACGTTCAAGTGACTACACAAGCACTGTCATATTTGAAGGGCGACACTGCTAGTATAGCGCTACCGGCTGACAGACAGCAGACCGTGAGATCACTTAAAATAGTTACTTGTCTACTAACATTAAAAAGTCAAATTTGGTATAGGAAGGAAGTTTGGAGGTGTGGATGTATACAAAAGTTAACGATTACCTGAATTTTCATTCATTAACTTTTTGTTCACGCTCACCTATCTTCCTATCTCTAAGTCTAAACAATTTATTTTTATAACCATTATATTTGTAACGACTTTATCGAAATATAATTCACATACTCTACAATTCACCCAAGTACAGGAAAAAAAATAAACGCTTCTGTTCTTGTGTTTCTCCTTTACTCTTTCCCTACTATCACACTCACAAAACTTTTGACACTAGATGCAAAGGTTGGTTTTTTTTCCCCACACTAAGCAATTCTCTGCAACACCAGCTGGATGTCCTATGATTCAATTCAATTCTGACACTAACCAAACTTAGCTCAGACCCCTTGAGACTGCCTCCTACTTCAGACACCAATTGCAAGTAGTCGGTCCTAAGTTACCCACAACTTCTGTCCAAACTGGCTACAAATCAAACGTTCCGATGACTTCCTCCCCTTTGATTCAATTATTTGCTAAAACAATTCACAAAACTCAGGGAAACACTCACTTTTATCAGTTTGTTATAAAATTAAGGCTATGATAAAGGGTACAGATAAACACCAAAGGAAGAGATACAGAGGGTGAGGTCCAATTGGGTCCCAAGAGCACAAGCTTCTATCCCCATGGAGCTGGGGTGTGCCACTCTCTCAACATGTAGATGTGTTCACCAACCCTGAAGTTCATTAACCCCATACTATTGAGATTTTTATGGAGGCTTTATCATATAGGCATGATCAATTATTAAGTTCACTTTCAGCCCCATTCCCCCTTCTGGGAGAATGAGAAGTGGGGCTGAAAATTCCAAGCTTCTAATCATGGCTAGGCCTTTCTGGTGACCAGCCCCCATCCAGGAGCCCATCCAGAGTGGCCTCATTAGAACGAAAAGATATTGCTATCATCCAGGAAATTCCAAACGATTTAGGAGCTCTGTGTTGGGAACCAGGGGCAAAGACCAAATATTAGAACCCAAGATGTTCCTAGTGTTCTTATCACTTAGGAAATTATAAGGTTTTAGGCTCCTGTGCCAGCAATCAGGATCAGAGATCAATATATATGTTTTTTCTAGATTTCACATCACCCATTTGAAGTACACATTTCGGTGATTTTTAGTATATTCACAGACTTGCATAACCATTACAATTTTAGAATCTTCTCATCATCCCCAAAAGAAACTCTGTATCACTTAGCTGTCATCCTCCAATCCCTCTACAACCTTCGGCCCTTGGCGATCATTCTTCTACTTTACGTTACGTCTCAATAGATTTGTCTGGACATCTCATGTAAACGGACTCACAAAACATGTGGTCTTTTCTTAGCACAATGTTTTCAAGGTTCATCAGTACTTCATTCCTCTTTCTGGCTGAATAAATAGTCCCTTGTATGGACATACCACAAATTGTTTATCCATTCATCAGTCAATAGACATTTGGATTGTTTCTACCTTTTAGCTATAATGAATAATGCCACTATGAACATTCATGTACAAGTTTTTGTATGAAATTATATTTTTGATTCTCTAAGCATGGAATCCTAGAGTTATACAGAAACTCTATGTTTAAACTTTTTCCAAAGCGGCTACATTGTTGTATATTCCCACAAGTAGCACATGAGGATTCCAATTTCCACACATTCTCACCAACACTTGTTATGATTGGTCTTGTTATTAAAAACATCCTAGTGGATGTGAAATGGTGTCTCATTGTGGTCTTGACTTGCCTTTTCCCGATGACTGAAAATACCAAGCATCTTTTCAACTGCTTATTGACCATTTACACATCTTCTTTAGAGTAAAATGTATATTCAGATTGAGTGCCCATTGTTAATTGGGTTATTTTTATTTTTATTATTGAGTTGTGAGTGTTCTTTATATATTCTAGATACAAGTCCTTGAACGGATATAATTTGTAAGTATTTCTCCCATTCAATAAGTTATCTTTTCATTCTTTTGATAATGTTCTGATGGACAAGTTTTTAATTTTGATGTTGCCTGCTTTATTTTTTTTTCTGTGTAGGGGTCACACTTTCCTGTTTTTTTGAATGTCACATAATTTTTGTTGAAATTGGACACACACTTCAGTTAATAATACATAGTAGTAACTCTGGATACCAGCCCCCCTCCCTCTTCCTCCAGTGCTTGTATTATCTGTGTTTATTGACTGGCTGCACTATTGTAGTGAAGCTTATTTCCTCCACAGTACGAAGGCTCTGGTGTTGTTCCTCAGAGGGTGCAGTACAGGGACACGCACACAAGCCCCCTAGGGTGACAGTGGGCTTCAGCAGGGCTCTCTTCCACTTCCTCTTCATTACTCCCAGCTCTTCTGCTCACTAATTGCCAGCTTATTGAGCTATGGTTTCTTACAATGCCTTGGGACATAAATTACTCCACAGTCCAATTCAATTAAATTCGTACTCCTTTGTAGGGGTCATTTTTGGTTTGTTCTGTCCCCAGGAGGGATCTCTTAGCTGTTGTTTTCCTTGGTTTTCTCTGGTAAACTTGCTGGCCTGCAGTTTAGCTTGTATCACTCACAATATTACCAGCTTCCTCTTTTTTTTTTTTTTAACAAAACCTCCATCATTTTTTTGAGAGCATCCTTAGACCTGAACTTCCCTACACACAGTTTTAAATAGTCTATTCCTTAAGAAAAAACTTTAGTGTTCTCCATTTTAAAGCCTGTCTCTCCTCCTGTGCAAAATCCCAGAGCCAGAGTTCTAAGCTTGGGCAGAAACGGTGGTGTACTTCTCTCTGTGACACTTTCTCGCTTTAAGAGGAGGGTGCTAGATGGATCAGTAGCCTCTGGCCTTCTGGTTACCTCACCCAGCATGCTGTCTCTGTCCTACAAGGACCCAAGTGTTTTTAACCTGTGTGAGAAGATAATCTAATCTACCAATTTTTCAATCTAAGTTTAACTGTAGGAAATTTCAGAGATGTGTTCATTTACTAATGGGAGTGTAATGGGCAAGGGGTGGGGAGATCTACTGTGCAAATACATTTTAGGAAATCTGAGATAAGACAGGACACCAGAGTTCTGTTTACAAGAGGCGTCCACCTCGGTCTCTGGGGAACATGTTCCAATTTCTTGAATGCAGGGAACTGTAAGAAATTTAAAGAGCAAAGCCACTCTTGAGCAGACATGGGAGGTTGGGGGTTGGTGACGGGGTCATTAGAGCTGAGAATCCAGAGTTGGCCAACGGGGGCTTCTACTACTGAAGGGGAACATTTTTATTCCAATTCTAAGACAGAAATATCATGGGAAAAAAGAGAGTGGTGGTCTTAGCAAGGAGAAATAACAGTAGCCACAGCAGAAAGAACAAGAACAAAGAAGGCGTGCCTACTGAGAGTTTGGAATACCAACAGCACATGCGGTGGGGGATCGTGGTCCAAAACTGTCATAACTTTTACTCAAGCCTGAAGTCTCTGAGACCATGTAATGCAAGACTGAAAAGTTATGCTTCTACTAGTGACAAAATAGATCCCGCCTCTTTGAGGGAGAAAAGGGGTTGTTTCCATTTATCCTCTCCTCTCAACCCTATCTACGCTCCCTCCATCATAATACTATCTTGCTTATGGGCAAACCTTTTGAAGTCCGTTGTTACGCAGTGCAACTTCTAAGTGCTGTGAGACATTCCACTGAGCTAACCTTTCTGGAAAATAATTTGGCACCGTAGATCATAGATCGAGAGAGCCTTAAGTGGCCCACCAATTCCTCTTCTAAGGAAATTATCCAGATGACAAAGATTTAGGCACTAAGATGTTTATTACACCATATTTATAATACTGTATACATAAGTATTACACCTAAGTATCCAACAACTGAGCAAAAGTTAAATAAATAATGGTCTATCCATTTGATTAAATATCATGCAGCCATGAAAAAAAATTATGGTTTTGAAGAATTAACTGGGAAATGTTATAAAATAATATTAGACAAGAGAAGCAAGTAACCGTGTTGTCTATATTGATAAGTTCTATCATAAAAAAAAAAAAACCAGAAAAAAAACACTAGATGGTAGGATGCCAAAATGTCAGTAGTGGTTGTCTCTGGATGGCAGGACCCAGGATTATAATGGATTTTTCTGCTCTCAAAAACAAACAACAAAAAAACTTTCTGCATTTCCTAAATTGTTTTTAATTATTACATTTAAATTTTTTTCATAGCCAGTAAAAGAATCAATTAAAAGGAAGTTACCTAATGACCGTCTCTGTCATCAGTTTTGAACCTCAGCATATAGTTGGACCTGCTAGTGTGTAGGAAGGCTTAATGCTGCAAGCCTGTTTGCTGCACCCCCTGCCCCGCCTACAAGGCTCCTGTGGAACCCCAGCCATCCACAGGAATGTGCCTGAGACAAGGCAAATAGGCAGAAGCACAGGGATATCTTGCTTTTGGTGTGAATCTATCTCTAGAACAGGGTAGGTTCTACTCTGGATTGGAGGAAGGTTAGTACAGAAAGAATTGATGAGCAATAGATAAAGGAAGGAGGGAAATGTGACTCTCTAAGACAGGACTTGGCTCTGTAAATTCAAGACTGTGCCTAAAAATGAGTGACCTAGCCTGTCACTCTCTAGGGCTCCCCCAAGAAAAGGCTTCACTTCGGCCCTAAGAGGAAGCAATTATTTTCTCTGAGTGAGGACCAGAAGTCCAGAGTTGGACCCCTGTAGCCATAATTACATGGCTGGGAGGGGAAGATGAGATAGACTGTGGAAATAAGATGGATCTTTAGAGCAGAATTTCTCGAATTTTAGTGTACTTAAGAATTACCAGGGAGATTGTTTAAATTGCTGATTCTTACACTCTACTGTCAGAAATTCTGATTTAACAGTCTGGGGTAGAGCCAAGAACACTGAATTTTTACCACCAAAAGCCTTCCTGATGTATTGAGCACAGCTTTCAAATTCTAGAGATTTGTAAATTGTAGGGAAAATACTGTGTGTGTGCATTTTCTGGAGAAGGTCCAAACTATCGCCAGAGTCTCAAGGAGTTCCATAATTCAAGAAGGCTAAGAATGATCTTGATAAGCACAAAAGAACTTAGAAGGCCTCGTTGAAGCATCAAGTCAAAAAGGCAAGGGAAAGGTTTTTTAAAAAAAAAAAAACACACACACACAAAGTGAAACTATCAGAAACCCAGCAGAACCAGGATAGAGTGGAAGCCAATAGGCTGGAGACCAGTGAGGATGCATTTTCACCTACGAATCCAGAATGTTCATAGCTTATTTTTCTTAGCCATAGGAAACTTGGTGCATGGGGTATGGCTTACAGGCACAGGCATCAGGGTAACCCTAGCACCAGGGAAGGGAAGGTCAGTGGACTGTCCTAGGGGAACAGACTCTAAGGTTGTGGAGATAAGGGAAGAAAAGGTGGTTAAATGTTGGGTTTACAGTCTGAAGTTCAAACAACTATAAGAAGCTAGAGAACTGTCAAGTAGATGTGGTGGGCTGTGTCTAAGGTAGTCAAGGTAGGGGCAGCCATGACAGAAGTGTTTGCCATGAGCTCAAGGAACTGGTGTCATTTCCTGCCTCCACTGTCATGCACAGGTGGACCCACTAGAGATGAGGCGGCCACGAGGAAGAACACCCATTCTCCGGGTGCTCTGCCCAGAGTGGAATGGGAGAGGGAGCTGCATTTCAGCCCATACCTTAGTAGGTGCTTGGAGACTGACTCTGTTGTTAGATAAGTGAGCATAATTCCACATCCTTTTTGTCCTTCTTAGAATTATGGCCTGGGAAACAACTATTACAAATACCATAAAAGATTTACCTCTTGGACCAAATCTCTATTAGTTAAATTCATCTTAAAACAAATTTCTCATTCATTTGTGCTATAAGTCTCTTAGCTGACTTCCCTCTTTCCAGTCTTCTGCAGGACAAATCAATAGTCTTTAAAATAGTCGATTGTTCCCGCAATGGTTAGAGAAAAATTTAAGGCATCAGAATCCTGTTTTTAAGTGAAATATTATCCAGAAGTCCAATTTAATAAAAGTTGGAAGCAAAGCTGACAAGTGGTAGAAAAGAGTGGCAAACTGCTTTTGTCTGAAAGTTTTTAGTTTGCACTTTCTTAAAAGTTTTTGTCAGTTTCCATGGTAACGGGTCTTTTGTCCTGGACAGCCAAAGGGTAAGGATTCCACTGTTCTCTGGCTTTCTTTGTTGATGCCGAGAAGTCATCCCTCCGGGCTTTTTTCCATAGTGCCTATTTTTCCTCTCTAGTGGCACGAGATCTTGTTTTCTGCTTTTTGCCTTCATATCTATGGATATGTTGCTTTTTATCTTGCTAGGAATTCACTGGGATTCCTAAATCTGAGCTTTGTTGCCTTTCACCAACTCTGAGAATTTATCAGCTTCAGACAGTGCCTCTTCCTGTGACCACCTTCTCACTCTATTGTGCTTTATGGTCCACATCTCAACTCCTTTGCTATTTTTCATTCTTCCTTCTCTCTTTCTTCTTCCATGGACTACATTCAGGATTACTTCTTGAGAACTATCTTCCAATTCACTGGTACCCCTTCAATTTCTCCAATCTATTTAGTCCTATTTTTTATCTCAAATTTGTATTTTTTTATTTAATTCGAGGCTTCCTCTTTCTCCCCCCAGCCCCCCAAAAATCTGCTGGACTGTTTTCCTCTCTTATTTTCATACTTGTTTTATAGTTCATTAATCAAAATGTTATTTCGTCAAAGTTGTGTTCTATTGCCAACATCTGGAGTATTTAAAGATCAGCTTCTGTCTTTTACATCCCTTATTTACTTGCTAGTAAAGGACAGAGGAATGAGAACTACACAAATTGACTAAATAATAACCCAGGTTGTATTCAGAGCCTGCTTTGTGCAGCTAGACACGGGAACCTACAGGAAGATTCCTGCTGAGATGACTAACAGCTGGTTCCCCACTGCAGACCCATACCCGGAAAGGAAAACGTAAAATTGAATTCCTCTAACACTTGGGATCTCTCATTCTAAGAGGAGACCACGTCTGTGTGAAGTGTTATTCCTTCTCTGATCAAATTTCCTTTTGTCTCTAACTCTGGCTCGCCCCTGAATTCTTTCCTCAGCAGTCAAGGACCCTTTCACGGCGGGCGTAGGGCTTGAGTCTGAGTCAAGGAGATTCGCTCAGTCTGCATCATTGCAATGCCTTACTTCTTTGTGCATCTTCTAACTTTAGAGCAGGGCTGCTCATCTGCCTTGGTTTATCTGAGAGAACTGTGTTGCAGCTTTAGAGGGTTTTGCATTTGCCTTTGGACATCGCCCGGAGGTATGACCAAGAGTACCACTTTAAATTCCCCAGTTAAGATATTTTGGATCATACAGGTAGCATAAATTTGGACTGAAAACCCACAGAGTCTGTAACCATCTTCTGGTTACAGACTCTCAGGGAAGATACCATATGTATATATTTTCACTTCCATCTAGCACCAAGGTTGAAGCAAGTATGTTCCTTGTTGTCTCCTTCTAAAGTTTCTTATTCACCTTAACACTGGAGTATACTAGCTTTACCTAAAGTCACCTGCTAGATTCACTTCCTATTTCCCAAACCCTGTGTAGTCACTAAAGTAGATGGTTAAAGTAAAAAACTCTGAGTAAAAGCTAGCTTTTAGCCACTGCTTACTTCCTAGGATTTGTTTTCACTTCATTTTGAAGATCTGTGGATTCCTTATTTTTGTGCTTATCCAGCAAATGTTTATAAGCATTTTTTTTAATACATTTTATCCAGGATCTTCTGCTGAAAGGACTTCAGAGTATCTAATCCACCACAATGCTAAAAACAGAAGCCTGAATTAATTCCAACTACACACACTATACTGCCCCCAACCTTGACGCTGACAAGAGTGGGTTGTAAAAAGGCCGAGTCCAAAGTTTGCAAAAAAGATCAATTCTAAATCTGCTAAAAAGGTGAAGAAAAAAAGAACTGGGCTGAGGACAAAAGTAGAGTAAGTACCTGGCATGATGTCACCACAAACGTCCCATATTTCTCTTTTCCTCAGACACAAATGTCTTCTGACATTTAGACTATTTGTCCATTAGCACTACAATTATCTGGGAAAGGCAGCAAGATAGTAATCCTTCCTATACCCTCCATGAAGTGTAAAGACTCTTCCTTTTCAACAATATAGAATTGTGTATGGAGTGCAGCACTTTCCCTCAGTTATAAAGAAACCAAAAAAGCTAGTTGCCCCGTGCTTACCATAATGCTTATGGCTCCTACAACGGTAATAACGGGTGTAAAAGCTCGTGGCTCGACCCATTTGTGGATGGCTGGCCCTGGTCATTCCATACTACATAAAAGGAGAAAACCTAAGTCAGGATACTGTGGATAAAAGAGGGAGAGCTATAGAAAGTAACCTCACAGGGTGATCTGATTGTAAATTCCTAACTGGGCAGGTCATGGAGGGCAGTCACGCCCCAGGCATATAACTTCTTCAGGTTTATCTTTGCCTGAAGCAAGCACTGTCCAATTTTCTGGAGCTTCTAGGTTAACCTTTGAAATGCCAGAGTCATCCAGACCCCTATAACCACCCTCAAGGGAGAATGTAAACTTGTTAAGCATCCTATAATCCAATCTCCCACCCTCATTTAATCTTCCTTAGGTTCCCTCATTTATTTCAAATATATATAAGAAACTGCAAACCGTCATTCTAGGAAGCATTTTTCTCAGTCTGTTGAGATCTTGCATCCAGGCATATCCTCTGTTTGGCTCAAATACATTTTTATAAAAATTCTCTACAGATTTGGACATTTTTACATCGACAATATAATAATGCAGACAGACTAAAACATTTTCATTGATGCTTTCCCTAACACACTTCCTCCAGCTTTCTCTCCATCCAGGTCTGCCCCTAAGTTCTGGGTGGATCAGCTGAAGAACTAATTAATACTTACAGGGACAGTCAGACAACAGCAAAGTCAAGAGGTCACAAAGTTATAGGAAAAATATATTAGCTCCTACAGTGTCTTTTCTTACTTTTTTGTGCTTTCTTTCTTGAGGTAGGTTGTCTCTCAGGTGTGATTTAAGTGTCCAGACAGAAGTATGTCTGGTACTTCCTTGGCCAACGGGGCCACTTACTCTCTAGCTGAGGTATCCTTTGTAGCCAGAAGTGACACTAATCAAACAGCAACTCCAGGGGATTCTACATGCCTTGGGGGGCTACATCTCAAGGACTTCCTTTACCTCTCAGCAGCCTGGGCATTACCTACATAACATGATTTGCAAGGTAAGAAGTTTCCCCAATCCACATGCTATGTCAGTCTATCGCTATTATCTCAAATACTACAGCAAGCAATCTAGTCCTTTAAAATAGTCTCCTCTATGAATTCTCCCTTTCTGTGGCTTTCATCACACCCACCATGAAACTAGTACGCCTGCCATGGAGATGGAGCCAGTCATCTTGGATTCCACTTTGAGATTGGAGTCTTAAGCAAGTCACTAGATCAGAATCTCAAGTTGCAACTGACCAGGTATTTGAATAATCTAGGTGACTTAACAAGACTTCAGAATCCCGAGTCCCATATATTGAATCCATTTTGGGAAATGGAACACAGGAATCTGCATTTTTAATAAGCTTCCCAGGTTATTCCTGTGTGTGCTACTCAGATCTATGAGACTAGGTCCAGTTGGTCCATAACTATCTGTCTATGCCAGTACCAAAACGAACCTTTACTATCTTATACTTCAGACATAAAGATAGACAAAATTAGAAACAATAATCTTCTTCCTGGGTGAGATGTTTCCAGTTTGTAACAAAGTACACTTAGTTCAGCAAGAAAGAACAAGTGGCCAAGTATGGCCATAGCTTTGAGCTGTCAGTAAGTACATCACAGCAAAACTCATTATTGCACAAACATGGTAACGACAACAACAAAAGTCTCATTGAGGCAGAAGAGTGGTTGAACGTAATCTATATCCGCTTCCAGAAAAACCACTCAGGCTCTAAGGATCAGGGAATGCACAGGCAAGTCTGGACAAAATCCATAGGACTGAATCCTAGAATTGGTGTAAGAGATACCAAGTAGCTTCAAAAACGTTACTAAATTAGCATCAAGAAATTTGAGATATAGGGGCTTTACAGATCACTGTTTAACACCTTATTTTACAAACAGAGAAGAAAAATGTTTTTAGAAGATCACAGATCTTAGCTACATTGGATCCTCATGGGCTATAATATACGTGATAGAGTTCATCCGTTTTTTCCTCTAAATTTAACATCCACAACAATGCCTAGTATAGACGCTCGGTAGATATTTATTGAATGAGATAAAACAAATGAAACAATCCAGGGAGAGGGGAGAAGAGTAAGGTTTGTATACAACTCAATGCCAATGAATAATAAAGAATATAAAAGAAACCAAGGCTATTTAAAGGCTATAATGTAAGGAAATAAAGGCGGCCATGTTTTTTCTACAAGTGAAAAAACCACCTCAAGTAGGGCTTGTGAACTTCTTCGGAAAGCAAATTTTTAACAGCTTTTTAGCTCTTGTGCTTCATCCTTCTAGTTTAAAACTAAACTGTCAGACACAAACCAAACTTTAAATGGTTATCAGTTACAATGCTCTAATTTCCTAGTCTCATTAACCCAAGAGTTTTCATATGGAAGAACTATTCAAAATTGAGACATGACCATCATCAGAAGCAGCTAGATATTTTTAATCAGAAGATTGGGCACACGGAAACAAATTCTCTAGACTTTAAATTATAGAACAGGAAATACGGCCCCAGAAAAATAAGTCACTTTCCACAGGTCTTAAGCCTTGACCTCTGCCTTAAAGACAACCTCTGGTAATCCAAGTATTTGCTGCCCACCCAGGCATTATTTGGTAGGACACAGAGGACACAGGACTGGCTCTTGTCTTCTTACTGAAGGGTTGCAGTTTGCATGAGAAACAACATTATAGCCCAGTTTTCAGTACTTCTATACGTGAGACTTTTAATTCTACATTTTTGTAAATATTAGAAGGGCAGATGGAGTTGGTAGCTTCTAATCTTCTACCCATAAACGTTACATTCAAGAGGGCCTTCTACTGCATTGGGCTTTATTCAGTTCGTTTTGTCAAATGTTGCAAAAGAATCCCAGTGACTTAGGAAGTCATTAATTCTTTATACTTTAGTTTCCTATCTCTAAGTTAGCAATAAGCTTCCTGTACTCTTAGCCAGATTTTTGAGAATCTTAAGAGGAAATCCATTGCCTGATAACATTGGGAATGAGCTCAAAATAAATCCATCCTGGTACGACCCCCTTCTGGGTGCACCGGAGAAAGTCCGCCAATATCTAAGAAGGTAACCAAGATAAAAATAAGAAAAGAGGTACAGATTGAAGAATGACACAGATCCCCTACATACACACTTTAAAAACTTTATTTATATAAAAAACTCATTTGTTTTTAAAAGCATTAACAAGAAAGAAAAACAGAAAAGGTATGGAGCAGAAGACATGCCCCTTAGTAGTGTTTGGTGGAAAGGTGCGATTTTTGGTTCTCTGGAATTGAATGTTTAGTGTTTTTATAAACGAAAGAGAAAAAAAACAGTTAAAGGTCCCCCAAAGCCCATGGCTGTTCTATTACCCACACCCCACCAAGAAAAAGAGCACCAGGAAAAGAGCAGAAGAGGACACGAGAAACCAAGAGTGGAGCCAGGTCCGATGGGGGCGGCTTCCCCTGTGCAGTATGTTCTTGGGGTCAGAGAGAGGAAAAGGCTCCTTTTTGCCAGAAAAGGAGCGGAAAGAAATGGGAGGGGGAAAGGGTAAGTAAGGGATTCTAATGCATAGGGGAAGAGGAAAGGTGCAGTGGGCTGTGCACTTTTCTCCTACCCCATAGCCTCCATATATAAGGGAAGGGGGAGAGAGGGTAACGCTTTCCAGTTTGCACTGAACTGAGCTTCCAGACTAACGGGAGGAGTAAACTAGCCCAACCAGCAAATATGCACTGAACTGAAAGGAGGGGGTATTTGGGGATGGGGGACAGAAATGACTTCCCTACAACCCCTTCGGAGATGGTACATTTTGAGCAACTAAGGAGTAAAAATCATACCACTCACTCCTCCCAACAACCTCATTTTGAGATTCATCAGAACAGGATTTTTGCAAAATCCCAACCATATACTGTAGGCAAAAGCTTGCTGTGGCTGAAACTAGAGGCTACGCCAATTCCCAACGGAGAATCTGGGGTTCTCTAGGTCACCTCTCCTCTTCTTTCTGCTATTTAGGGCCAATAGTGGATAAGAATCAACAAAATATAATTTGCAAAACCATGAGAAATGAGACTGCAGAGGCAAAGAAAGGCACATGGAAGGGAAGGAGGAGATGCACCCCAGGCCAAAGGCACAAAGAATAGGCAAAGCCAGGGGCAATCCCTGCCTTTTAGGGTAAAGGGGGCAGAAGTATGTACATCAAGTCCTTTAGTCAGCCAACCAATCCAGGGAGTAGACAGGGGAGGGCAGGGCTATAATGGGGGAAAAGGAGAAATAAGGGCGGGGGGAAGCCAGCTTTGAAGCTTCCTGCCAGTTTCAGACTAACTGATTCATGTACATTCCTACTAGCTCCTAAGGTTTTTCTCCTCCCCAGAAGACATCTTTCTGCTCCTTCTCACCCAAAAGTCTTCTTTGACACATTCTCCTGTTCCTACAGCCTCTTGCAAATGGCCAAGCCAGCAGACATTATCACAGGTTGGGAGAGGAAGGTTAGGGACAGCCTCAGTAGGGGCGGCGGCGGCAGCCCAGTTGGCATGAAGCTTGGAGAAGAGATGGAGTCTGTAAGTTCTTGACGGTCCCTGCCCTGGAGATGAGGAGAGCAAGGTTTCTTAATCTCAGTTCTAGGAGACCTTCACTTACTCAAGGACCCTTGCCGGTGGTATGTGCCAATGTTGCCAGCCTTCTTTGCTTCAAAAACAGTCACTTAGGAATAAGGGAAGAGCTCACACTTCCCCTTCTCCAAAAACACCAAAAAGTCCCTTCCCCACCAAGAAAATCAAAATCTTGATAAAGAAGCATCGGTTTATCGGATTGCTGTACAACACATATACAGCACGTAACTTCCAATTCTTCCCATGGCTTCCAGTGAAGATCTCCACTCTCTCCCTCCCTCCACACGAGGCCAAGAGTTCCAGGGAGAGCTGGCAAAAAGAGCTAACCTGCAGCAGTTTCTCAAGATATGCATATAAGTGAGTCAGGGTTCTTGGGAGCAATTGGAGGGGATCGGGAACGGGGAAGAGGGACAATTAAACTTCACTGGAAGGAGTTAGGAGTCGATGGAAAGAAGGCAGCCACTTAGGGCTGTAAGGGCAGGAGGCAGCCTGGCAGTTGGCACAACAGTCCAGCGAAGAAAGGGAAAAAATCATCAGTCCATTTCACCACCAAAAAATAAAAGTACATATATTATAAGCCCGGATGTAGCTGAGATAGTGGTGCTAAATCTTCTGCTGTAGGGAAAAAAGAGAAAGATGTTAATAGGGTTGGGAATAAAAAGGCCCCAAAGACAGTTGAACAAATCTGGAGGCAGGGAAGTAGCACACAATGGAGAATCATAGCAGCAGCAGCATGTCCCAGCCTCGGAGGAGGTAACAATCACAGACTCGCGCCCCAAGCACATGTGGCTGAGACTTGTGTCTCTGGCCTGATCAGATCAGCGTGATTGGCAAACTGCTGGCACACAGGGGCCTCCTTCCTCAGTGATGATCTTGGGGGTGGCTGGAGGACATACCATGGGGGGGTAAGACACCTGGTCCCCCTCCTCATCCAAAACCAACACATCCAACTCTTCCTCCAGAGAGTCCTGCCCCTCGTCCGGCTGTGAACACATGCAATTTGTTAGTACAAGAGTAAGGAAATAGGAACCTTGTGAGTATGTGCCAGATCTAGGGAAAATCCCCAAATCTGTGAACTCAAACAAAACAAGATAATAGTGAGAGAAGGGCAAGATATTCAAGAAAATGCTGGCAGGACAGGAAGAGAGTAATGGATAAGAGTAGACCAATTAGCACTAGTCACGTCCATAATACACTTACAGTCTTCCTTCCCCCACCTCGACAAGTGTAGAACAACAGGCCAAGAAATCTAAATGGGAGTCAAAACTCCTACTTTTCCCGGAAGCCTCTATCAGAAAAGGATGCTGTCTATCACTAGGTTACTTTTTCTCTATTTCACAAAACATGCAGGCTTCAAAACAGAATCAGCCGTAGGACAAGAGTACATAAAGAGAATTTACCATCAGGGGTGTTCCCTTCAATGGCTCCATTTCACCTAGATCCCCGGATCGATCCAGTGTTCTATTGTGGTCCCCTCTCTCGTTCAGTGTAGAGTAGTTGTTATCTAGTGAAAAAGTGCACAGAAACATGATAGTCTCCTCTAGTGTATAATACACACTAAGCAAAGTGTGAATTAGGTCCCTCTGTTGGGAACGGATCTTTGCCTAATGCTCTACAAAGGCGTTAAGTTCTGGCGGCCCCTGACTTAAAAAGAACTTGAATCTAATTGGGAATATATATGGAATACAGAGAGTGTGACATATGTTAATAAAGCAAAACTGAAGAGATCTGTCTATAAAAGGCATTACAATTAACAGAAGAGAGAGTGAGGAATACCACAAAGTTAGTAAGGGTCTAAAAAGGAGACAGGACTTCAGTTAAGCCTTTGGGGATGAGGAGAGTTTAGAAAAGCAAATGAGGAAGAACATCCCAGTAAGAGGTATTAATGAGCAAAATCAGAAAAATACAGAGAGACAGAAAAGTGAGTTAGATCAGCTGGGCTGAAACAGAGTACATGGAAAGGAGACAGACAGAGGCCCAGGGTCAGACTATGAAAGGCTGTGATGTAATACTTTAGGGACACAAAACATGATTCTGTAGTAATGTGGAAGGCATATAAAAATTTTTTTGCTAACTTCTGAGTATGTGGGAATGTGAAACAAAGTAGCTGAATCAAGTTTTACTAAATTTCCTCACATCCTTCCAAATGGAAATGTCCGGCCAGTGCTCTTCCAACGTGGTAAATGGTGAGAGTGCTAGAAAGAACTGCAGAGCCTGACAGCTCTCCTCATCCCAATGAAGTATCATTCCATATCCTTAGGCTGGAATTCATCACCTACCTAATGATTTTGTGTTTGATCCCATATTGCTCATCTGAATTTCTTCCCGATCAGGTTTCTTATCTATATGAAGAAAGTTATTCAGGTCAAAACCAACTCTTCAAAATCTATAATCATAAAAATTGTTCTCTAGTCTGTCCTCTCTCCCTCCCATTAACTTTTACTAAGAACCCTCATCAAAGCCTCATGGGACTTAAAGAGATCACTTTCCAACTCCTAATATATGAAACCATTCTCTCTAAGCCAGCATTTTCAAGTTATTTGGTCTCAGGGCCCCTTTGCAGTCTTAAAATTATGAGGAGCCAAGGAATGTTTATTGGTGTGGGCTGTATGTATTAATGTTATCACACTGAGAAATTTTAAATATTTATTTATTTCACTTAAAAGTAACAATAAAATTATTCTACATGAACGTAAGTAACACTTTTAAAGAGCATTTGAGATCTTGCCCCCTGGCATATGTGGTCAGTTTGGCTCAAATAAACTCTTACAAAAACTCTCTAAAACAACAGTAATAATAACGCTGTTAACTTCTTTAAAACAAGGATTGTTTTACATTTTTCACATCTCTTTAAAGTTTGGCTTAATAGGAAATAGCTGAATTCTCATATCTGCTTCTGCATTCAATCTGTTGTGATGCTATTTTAGTTGAAATAGATAAAGAAAATCTACCCTTACACAGATAAAAAGTTTAAAAAGGAAGGGGAATTTTAACAGCCTTTTAGGATAATTGTGGATATTTTTTGATAGTTCACTAATACTTGACAAGTAGAGTTTCTTTAAGGTTAGCATCAATGTGGAATCTGAATACAAACTAACGTCTTCATATTCTGTTAAATCACATTCATTAATATCACCACTGATTTCATTAAAGTCTTAAATATTGGGATGTTACCAGTGCAGATACAAGTCTTCTAAAATTATAACTTTCACTCGAAAATTCAAGCAGCAAGTACTGTCAGTTATTTTTCCTCAAAGTGACAAGCTCACTATTTTCGATTTTGAGGAAATGTCTGCCAAATACCTAAGTCCGAATAGCCATAGTTTTTCATTTTTTTCAAGTAAAAATGGTGTTCTACAAAATAGTGGCCAGTCCAAATAGTAACAGAACTGCTTTTCCTTAAGACAACCATTATGCTTTAGTATGGTGCGAAGTGCTTTACGAGTACTTCGTATGTCATCAGCACAGGATATTAAAAAGATGTGCACTCAAGGTAGAAACAATACAATTAATAATTTTCACAGTTCCATCGAGTACATTCTTAAGTGAAACGAGTTCTCTTTTTTCATTGTGAGAGTGTGGCAGAGAAGACCGCGGTGACTAGTCTGGTTTGAGGTCACTGCCTGGTTCAGTATCAGCCCCCAGCACGAACATCACCGCTGCTTTTGCGCCATCAGCACAAATGCCAACACACCTGGGGATCCTCAGACCACATTTCAAGAACCCTCATCGAGGCAAAAGCCAAGTGTCATTAAGAAAACAGGGTTACAATACATGCTTAAGTGAAAAAGAAAGTGTCCTCAAGACAAAATGTATGATTCACCTTTTGGGGAAAAATGTATTTGCTCACATGACAAAAGTGTTCAGACAACTCTTCTATATATATTGGCATCAATGATTTTAAAAATGCATTGAAGGGAAATAGCACATTCCCAATAGCAACAGAAATTAAATTATAAAGTTAAAAAAACATGTTTAAAAGCCATAATCTAAAATGGTAATGGGTTTCTCTGGGTAACAGAAGTAAGTGGTTTTGTTGTTATTTTTCTGGATGTCTGTATTTTCTAATTTTTCAACAGTAAACATGTATTACTTGGTATTATATGGAAATTTAAAAGGACAAAAAAATCATTTTGCAATACATACACATATCAAATCATGTTGTACACCTTAAATTTATACAGTGTTATATATGTCAATTACATTTCAAATAGGGAAATAGACTAGGGTTTACCTTCCAGTCATTTTAAGTCCACAAGCAAACACAGGGGGTCACACCCAAGGTAACTGCCTGTTTTATTTTCTACCAGCTTCAATCCTGAGGTTAAGTATATTACTCTCTACCAAAAACTAGCTCACTCAGAAATAAATATATACCCTAGTTCTTAGACAGTAAGCACACTACTGAATAGCAGAGGCAAAACAAAAGCAGAGGGATATGCCCCCAGATACTGCACCTGACTTCTGGTTCCGGTCAATGAGAGGGAGTGTGCTATCATCATATGAGTGACTGCTCTGGCTTCGAGAAGCATTGTTTAGATTCACCTGGAAGGAAAAACATAAAATGTAATAATGTCACAATAAGAAGATATGGGTGATATCGTGTTGCATAACAGGCACAAACCTTTAGGTCTCTACTCCCAAATACAACTCTTACCAAATGGTAATCGTAAGGGTTAAATAAATACCTATATAGTGAAACAAACTAGGATATCATGGCTTCTATCTGTGTTCCTGAACAGATTACAAAGGTATCAAACACCCATACTGTCAGCAAGAGACATAATCTGAGAAAACAGCAAACTCCATCAATGGGCTATGACAGATTTGGGGAAAATCAAAAAGGCCACCATCCTTCACTGCCACCAGCATTTACAGTATGCTACGACACAAAAGACTAGAGCTGTTTTGGCAGCAAATGCACTGTGGGCACCACTCATTTTGGGGGAAGAGTAAACCAAACAATTTCTTTACTACCAGAGACATGGGTCTAAAGTAGACTTAATATGATAGTGAAACAGAAGAAACCAAAGACAGAAGCATTACCTGAGACTAAGGGGAGGAAAGGTAAATGCCTCAGTCTCAAGAGTTACCCCACCTGAAAGTCTGATTTCTTCCATCCTTCTTTCTCCAGTGGCTTCCGTAGTTCCTTATACCCCCAGATCGTCTGTAATACAAGTGCTGCTGCTCGAACTTCTTTTTCTGAGCGGTTCCTTTTGAGGAAAGTAACACCATATGGAATTTGGATGTAAGACCAGGGAAGAAGCCGAGAACCTGTTCTCTCTAACATAATGTAATGTAAGAATATAAATGCCAAAATGGGCAAGACCAGGTATTCACCAAGTCCAGTATTCTGTCCCAGTGACACACAAAAATATTTGATGGAAAAGTCTGTTGTCAAATTATGGATCAACATTAAAACAGATAAGAAAGCAAAACCTCTTCACTTTGCCATGTAAGAGAAAATATCCTTAGAAACAAAAGGGAAAAGCTCCTTCCCAGCAACTCCCCTCTCATACTTAAATTCTTTCAGTTGTAACTTTAAGTGTTAAGCTCACCCTGATTTGTTGATCAACACCAGCTTCTCGATACCCTGTGTCTCTCGAAGCTTTTTGGCGGCCTCCAAGTTCTCAGCAATAACCTCATTGATGGTATTCAAAATAGAGACCACGGTGTCCTCAGAAAAATTCTGGGAAGAGCTCTGTTGCCCTCCTGGCAGATTCTTCACCAAGTTAGGAATAGCATGTTTACCTACAGCAGTGAGACAGAAGGAATGTGTGCTGGGAGAACAAGCTGAGTCAGGTTATGAGGTGCCTGACGCTATTCTTAACTGCACTGATAATATAAAGAACAGGTACTATCTCTATGAATCGACTTCATTCTCCTATAGGATTATAATATCAAAGAGAAAAGGACCTGGAATGCCATGAATTTATTGTCCTTCCTATTCCTTTATTTATTCTTTCCTTTTTCAGTCACATTGAAACAATGTGATAGTCCTTTCAGATATTTTAACAAAAACAG
Source organism: Pteropus medius (assembly GCF_902729225.1). Classification (NCBI taxonomy): domain Eukaryota; kingdom Metazoa; phylum Chordata; class Mammalia; order Chiroptera; family Pteropodidae; genus Pteropus; species Pteropus medius. The sequence continues at coordinate 3,866,712 of NW_024356248.1, forward strand.
TACATTTAATATTATAATAGTTCAATAAGAACTGAGTTATTATAAATTTAAAAAGACAAAAAACTGGGCTCTGCTACTCCAAACTATATTAACTGGGCAAATTACTTACTTGACCCCAAGTTTCCTTATTCTATAAAAAATGGATCTTTGTAAAGTGGTGACAATGAAAACAGACAGAAGTGCTTAATAAGGCCTACTAACAAAGCACATGCTTAAAAAATAGTAGCTATTATTATTTTATTTTTGAAGAGAAATCACTTCTTGTCTTGTGCCTCGTCTTTCCAAGAACGATTTAAACTACAGTTGACCCTTGAACAATACGGGTTTGAACTGTACAGGTCCACTTATATGTGGATTTTTAAAAAAAAATACTGTAAATGTATTTTCTCTTCCTTAATGATTTTCTTAATAACATTTTGTTTTCTCTAGCTTACTTCATTGTGTGAATATAGCATATAATAAATCTAATATACTAAATATGTGTTAATCGACTGTTGACGATATCACTGAGACTTCTGACCAAAATAGGCTATTAGGAGTTAAGCTTTTGGGGAGTCAAAAGTTATACATGAATTTGACTATGTGGGGGGTCAGTGCTCCTAATCGCACCCCACCCCTGCACTGTTCAAGGTCAACTGTATAATCCTCTCAATCATTTCAATAAGTTATTTAGCTGGGTTAAAGGCTGTCTCTGTATTAGGTGCTGATGCAATGGTTAACACTCAGCTCCTTACCAATTAATTCCTTGTTGCGAGCATCCACAGCCAGATTTCTCAGTGCCCCAGATGCGGCTTTCACTACCCGCTCATGTTCACTGGTCAAGAGGTCAGCAATGGCAGAAAGAGCCTTCTCTTGACGCAGAGCAGAGCGGATGTATCGACCATACTAGAAGTAGCACATGGAGGAGGAACAGATTACAAATGGCAGCGTACTAGTTAGCTATGTTCTCCCACCTCCAAATCCATTTTCTAAAAAGGTACTCACCGTCCAGCGCCCAGCACACAAGTTCTGGATAGCTCCAGCTGAGGCTTCTAGGATGGCAGGAGTCTTGCTCTCCTTGAGGAGTGAGATGTATATCCGAACCACCTCTGGCTGAAATAAAAGCTCATAGCCTGCACAAGAAAGGGCAAGAAAGCAAAAGATGCTAATCAGTGCCTGCAAAGGATGCTAATCAGTGCCTACAGACCAGGCTGTGGCTGGCTGAAATTCAGGCTTAGCACTCTGGATTGATGGGTTTACACTTCTCGACCATTAGGCTCCCTAAACTCTTCCGCCCACCCAAGAGCAAACTCAGAGACTTGACTCCATGCCTTAATAATATTAACCCATGGTAAAAGCAGAACAGATATCAACTCGTCATATGCAACTCTTCTCTCTCCTTCCTCTTGCCTCTTTTCTCCTAAAGTTTACCTTGGCCTTGCTTGACACTCAGGTGATTCATTTGCTCATTGAGAGCACTCAGGGTTAAAGATTCCTCATCTCAAATGAATTACTTCTAACTTAACTGAGTCCTTCTGCCCGCCTTTACTGTGACTAAGTAAAAGGGCCTATCATAGATTTAACAACATCCAAACTTTTTATATCCTGGGAATTTTGGACTCACTGTATGGATTAATATAAAGATCCAAAAACTGTGATAAAGAGGCTTCTTATAATGGGTAAAGTTTAAATCCCAAGAACTATAGTGGCTATTTAGGGTACCAAAGTTGCTAATCTAGACTACCATCAGAACCTTATCCTATCCTCAAGTAATGTGAACAGCTGCCATAACAAGCAGTCCCTTATAAGTTACTGCTATAATACCAGAGCTTCCCAATACTTTCACCATCACTTCAAATCCATAAATCAGAGGAGAGAGAACAGTGAGCATATTGTGTAATCTATTGTTAGGCTACCAAATACTTATCTGTGGACTGTGTTTATGAGACCCTTGGAGACTGAAAAGAAAAAGATAACTTACCTCGAGCAGGACTAGTTCTTTTAGGGAAATCCACTGTATCGTTTGCTGGATCTTCTGTGGGTTTCTTCCCTTTGGAAATTAAAAAAAGGAGGAAGGGGTAAAAAGTTTAAGAAAGGAAAAAGTCCATCGGGTACATTTTTTATTCTTCAGTCAAAATCTTTGGATCAGAGATGCATCAAGTGAGGAAAAAGAAAAAAAAAAAAAAACTGGGCCCCCAGCTTGTCCCAGCAGGGGGCTGTGCAGAAACAAGAACAGAAAACAGGCAGCAAAACGGTAAGATAAGGCTAACTACTGTTGCTACTGCCCTGAGTTCTGACAACTGGGGCTGCTGCCCAGGAATAGCATGCCATGAGCCATTAGTTCAGAAGACCTAAACATGTTTCAGTGGTCTTCCTCAACTGAATTTTCCTACATGCATCCACAGGGAAGGGTTAGGCAAGGAAACACTAGGGAAGCTAAAAACAAAACATGCGAATTAGAAGTAGATAAGCGCCTTAAAAGATTCCACTCACCTCTGGAGAACCACTCATCTTCCAGTGCGTCACCCAAGGTGGAAAGCAGAGAAATGAAGGAGGGAAAATGCAGGAGAGAAGTATCAACAGGATCATGGGCAAATAAGCAGGAAAGCAGAGAGGAAAAGAAAAACATAGGAAACACAAAGGAGGAATGGGGGAGAAGGCCCCAAATTAGTTGAGTTCTCGTCCTTCACGGCCCCAATCATTGGTACCAATACCACCACCACCACCACCGCTGCCACTGCCACCACCTTGAACGAAGCACACAACACAGAGGAAGCAGCAGAGAACAAAAAGACATCCTTGACTAGGCAGACTCCTATGCTGCTCGGCAAGTATTTTGCACCTAAAACTAAGTATTCTTTCCTTTCCCAGTCCTATGTTAAAGAGCAAGGAACAAGGAACTAAGACTCACCTTTGCCCTTCTTGGCCCCAAAGCAACTGGCAGCATGTGGCCCAGTACTGTTGGCAACATTGGGAGGTGCCTCTTGGTAACGCTCTGCCTGTGGGATCTCCCGGTGAACTTGATACGACAAGTTGCGAAGGAGGCAAACACAGTTCTCCACAAGCTTGGGAACATAAGCGAAAAGACTCAATGAGAGAGGAGAATGCCTACAGTGATGTCCCAGCAACTACAGGCTTCCATGATTCAGATATTAATACTGATCCTCAAAAGCATAGCCCAATCCATCATCTCTCACGATGCCTCTAAATGCCCTAAACTTCTCAAAATCCTTGTAGCCTCAGGCTAATGGAAGGTGTCTGCCACCATTTGGTGTATGAGTAGAGGTGGGTACACGTATCTGATGTTATTTAAAAGCCTGAGATAATAGGTCTGGCACTACAGGTACCTCATGGTTGTTGTGAAGAGAATTCACTCAGCCATTAACTGACCTTGCTGTCTGAATCCTTCTGCCCGATCTCAGCCTGAACAATGAAAATGAGGGCATCCACTAAACCATCACATTCCCGAAGTTTCCGGCGAGCTTCGCTTCTCTCTGAGCTGACATTCCTAAGGGGAAAGGAAGAGGTGTCAAGATGACTCGAATCCAGAAATCCTCTTTTAAGATCCCTCAGCATCTACAAGCCTCCTCGTTATCTTTTTTTTTTTTTTTTATTAACTGTAACAAATAGTGAAGACACACTGTAAGCAAGGCACTGCAGTTGAAAGCTGAGTAAGACAGGCGCTATTTTCAGGACATTTATAACCAGGCGGCGGGGTGGGGGGGGAGTGCAGAGAGCAAGGAGGGCATAAATAAAATATACCAACCACAGTAATTCAAGATGGAATAGATACTTTTTGTATAGAAGTACAAATGAAGACAAGGCAGAGCAGAGAGGAGTATATCTCCAAGAGAGAAAGAATATATTGTAGCAATTGCAGGACTTAAGAAGAAAAAAATCAGGAAAACCTTTTTGAAATAAAGGCACTTGAGTTTAGCCTCAAAAGATAAATAAGGAGAGAAGGGCGTTACAGACAGAACGATCCTCCTCAGCCACCTCCTACTCTGTACCCTTTTTGTTGCACTGATCGCAGCCTGACCTGAAATACAGATAATTGAGGGCAAGGATGCAAACACCAACACAAGCCCCGGACTAGACAAGTGCCTTACGTGTGGTAGGTGTTGAATAAATGTTTACCAGATTAAACGAATGAAGTCGAATAGGCACAGAAGCAAGGAAAATATGTAGGCAACAGCAGGTAAACCAACACAGCACGAGTATGCAACACATGAGGAAGTAGTGACAAAGGCAGAGAGACAGGTTGGAGTCATAGTGTGCAACAGATAGGAATGAAGGCTGAATGATAGGCTGAAGAATTTAAACTTTTTTTTTTTTTAAGGAAATTAAAGTTAGTTCTCAAAAATTCAAACTTCATACTCTCAAAGTCCTATGTTACCTAAGGCAGCCAGCTGTGTTGGTGAGCACTGACTCCCACTCAATATGGCGTGGCTTACAATCTTCATTAGGTTCCCTCTCCCAACCAGAATGCGGAATGATCACTTCATCTGTCAAGGCATGCAGTGCATGATCCACAATCTCCATTTTGATTGAGTCATGAGATGAGAGATTCCACAGGGTCCCTGGCAGAGACAAATCATCAGATAGCTCTCCAGCACTCAAGATAATATGTTTGAAGAATGTCAAAGAGAATCCCTATTCCATCATTTCTCAGTCTTCCTCAATAACCAAATATCTTGTAATGAATGACATTCAAGCTTCTGTTACCCACAGTTAAGAAATATATTTTATATTACGGCTCAATACAAACACACATATCATGAAAACAGTTTCATAAAACAACACAAGCAATGCTCTCTGAACTATCTATACCACAGAGTTTCTCAACTTCTTCACCAGTGACTTTTTGAGCTAGATAATTCTTTGTTGTGGGGAGCTGCGCTGTCTACTGTTAGATGTTTAGCAGTATCTCTGGCCTTTACTCATCAGATGCCAGTAACACTCCCTCTTCCTCTCCCCAAGTTGTGACAACCAAAGCATCTCTAGATATTGCAAACATCCTCGAGGGGTCAAGAGTGCCCCAACTGAGAACTAATCATTATTGCCATTGTCTTTCTTTTGTAATGCTTATTGTGATCCATAAAATTATGTTCCATACACACTAAAGGGTCACAACCCACAACCTGAAAAACCACTCTTCTAAAGCAAGGACCAAGCTCAAATGTCTATATATACCAGGCAGGTGAGTCAGGACAAGCAGATAATTTAAAGAAATTGAAAGAACACAGATAAATGGCAATTGACACTCAGATTCAATGTTTGGGTGACCACTTTCTATATGGCAGTAGTTGGTCAGAGATAACAGAATGTGTTGGGGATTATTGCAAACCAGAGCTCACATGCCTCAATCAGCTCAGACCAACTACTGTCAGGGAGCAAAACAGATCCATTGTTACCAGTCCTTGTACATTTTTAATAAAAGCCAAAATTCTGAGAATTTGAAGTGAAATATTCTGAATTTTAAACATTAGCAACCAATTCTTTAAAACTGTGAAAACTTTGCATGATCCAAATAAGCCCATGAAATCTAACCCAAAGGCCACCAGCTCACAACTTTAATCAAAAGAAAAGGACGAGAAATCCTTCCAGCTCTCAACATCTCTACAAGTAACAGTGACTCACTCTCTAGCAGCTTCCCTTGGGCCTAGAACTCACCAGTAATGACTTCAGTGAGGTCCAGATCGCGAGCCTTTCGGAGCAATCGCACAAGGGCAGGAACACCATCACAGTTCTTTATGGCAATCTTGTTATCCTGGTCCCGTCCGAAAGAGATATTCTTGAGCGCTCCACAGGCTCCGAGGTGCACTTCCTTTTTGGGGTGGTCTAACAATCCCACCAGTACTGGGATGCCCTTGAGCTTCCGAACATCAGTCTTCACCTTGTCATTGCGATAGCACAAATGCTGCAGATATGCAGCTGCATTGGACTTGACAGCATCCAAGCGGAAGCCTAGCATGGCAATCACCTCTGGCAGCTCTGGCTGTCTCCAGTTGGGGGGTGGGGGCCCTCCCTTGCGCAGACTATCCAAGCTTGCTAAACTTCCCCGTTCATGCTGGGCCAAAGGAGCCCAATAGTACTGGTCCGATGGCACCTCCTCACCAATCATGTCTTCATAGCTCCTACGGTGTTGGAAGAACCAAGAGGAAAGAGGAATACATCAAAGTTGTCAAGTCTGGTTTCTCAAAGAGCTCCCATTATCCCCTCATCTTTAAGGTAGGAGTAACCCCATTTTTATTACACTAGATCTTCTCTCATTTACATAAATGATCAATTCTTCTTAATGAGGTAATAATTTTAAAGGCATCTGCAATTAAAACTACCCCCTCCCTGCTGTGAAGTTTACTAGCCCAGAGGAGAGTAACAAGCACTCAGAGATAGTAATCACACACACACAAAAAGAACCAAATCCTGCTTAGTAGTGAATGGTACCTGACAGCTGTTAACCTCTCTGGATAAAGATTGAAATAAACCTTTAGACAGCAGAGTTAACCAAAGCAACTGATTCAATACCACAGGAGTCAGCAAACAATGTCTGAGAGCAGTTCTTATAAGCCCTTAGCTAAACAGGACATGAGGCATTTACACAAAGGAAACAGCTGGTAGGATAAGACTCTTAAACACACTTCATATTTCAGGCTCTCCTTATCCTATTTCGGAAATTATAGAAGAGGAGGTGATGAGTAAACATGGTACAGGACTTCTTGCTACACCATACAAGGATTCGGCTTTAGTACTGATGAGGTATATAAGCCTGAACATTAATTTTATTCAACAAATATGTTGGAGACGTGATTTCTAGCCTCCAACTTCTAAAGACAATACCTCCAATTCTGTCAAAATAGAGACTGACCACTACCACACTGGGATACCCAGTCACTGAGAAAACGCAACTGAAGGTAAAGATTATTCCTATTTCAGTACTACCAACAACCACTAGAGGGTGAATCTGTCACACTATTATTTATTCATAACCACCAGGAAGGAAGAGACCCATTATCTGTGAGCTCATCTCGCTCAGTGGCTCCCACAGGAGAGAGAAGAATCTATTGTGTGGAACTCTCCAAACAAGCTCCTTGTTTGTTCCACAAAACCACTCCCACTGTCACCAAACCCTCAAGGTTATCCTAAGCAGAGGGCCTGGCCTGCCCCATAGCTGTCAACATCAACCACTCTCAACAGTGATATAGATGGACAAAGCATTTAGTAAAAAATCACTAGTTTTTAATATCACTGAAACAAATTAACAGGTTATACAGCTAAATTTTGAAAGGATACTAATTACTATGTAAGATTCCATTTTCATAGGAGAAAATAAAGTCAGTATGTTTACATGCACAGAAAAAGAACTCGAAGGAAATGCACTAACATGTTTTACTTTTATTATTATTTTAATATAAGCAATTAACAATAACCAGGATTTTGGTCACTCAAATATTTCCTTCTTTTACAAGCAGTGGATCATGACATTCTTTTGTTTTACAAATAACAAAGCTGTGCCCAGAAAGATTAAATGACTTGCTTGAAGGTACAGAGCTAGTGGCAAAGGCACAACCAGAACTAAGGTCTTCTGGTTCAGTGCTTTTTCCACTAATCATTCTGCCTTACTATTTTCATTTGACCTTGTATTACTCTCCTAGGCCCCAAACAGGAAGCTACAAATGTTCTTGCTAGCCAAGCAGGTTTCTAAGTTCAGTACCACCCTGGAATAAACCCGAGAACTAAACCCAAAACCCTCTCTATGTCAACTGCCGCAGCTAGGGACAGCAGAGAATGACTTGGCCACCCACGCCCACCTAGGTCCAATCACTTTACTAATGAGGAAGTCAGAAAGGGCAGACTTGTCAATAAGCAGAAGGAGCCAACACCCTGGACAGACCACTTAGATGATAGCTATTATCTATACCACTGCTCCAAGTTGTACCGGCTGAGGTCTGGTGCCTTACTCCCACCCCCAAGAATAAAAGGTGAGTCACACGGGAGTTGGATTAGCTGTTTAAAAGTTACCTGAAAGGTGAGTGACTCAAGCTTAGATAATGGGGCCTATATCCCCGGGCCCAACCCAGTCACTGTTAACCAAGCTACTTAATATGAGGAAAATGAGCGCCAGTGCTTTTGTTTTAGAAGGTCATGACCTCATACAGAAATTTGGCAACAGCTGCTGGCTATCCTTACCACCAAGACATTCATAAATCTCCCTTATTTCTTATTACTTCTCTTTGACTGGAAAACACTGTCTCTGATTTATTCTAAAGCGGGGTTGGCAGCCCATGAGCCAACCCTATTTTTGTACAGTCCCAGAACTAAGAACGGTTTTTATATTTTTAAAAGGTTGTAAAAAGAAGACACGACAATAACATACAACAAAAATGATATGTGACCTGCAAAGACTAAAATAGTTCTATCTGGTCATTTACAGATAAGATTTGCCAACCCCCTTTCTCAAGCATTCTCTCAAGGCAAACCATCTACCAGTCAAAACATCAATCGCAAAAAGAATCACAAAAGAATCCCCAGGAGTGAGCAGGACAGTCAGACTAGACAGCTGCTTAGTGACCTCTCAAGAGTGTCAATAATGTACGACCTTCTAAGGATGCCACCCCCATTTCACTTTATAATCAAATGTAAGAACCCAGGAGTAAAGTGCCAGGGCTTCTGTGAGATCAAGGTTGATTTTTAATTTGAGATTAAAACCACCGCAGGGAGGGTACAAGAACTGTCTATTCTGGCCCTAAAAGCCTAAAATCCTTAACTCTGTCCTTAATATCAAACCAGAAGCTAAGGAGTTCACAGGAACAGTGAGTATTCCATAGCCCCGGGCACTGGGCTCCTCTGCAGTGCTCCCTAGCACCAAAAGGGGGTCAGATCTTGGGCAGAAATAACAGAAACTCTTGGCAAGAAGCAAAGCCCACATTCTTCAGGACAGAGACCAATAACCATCACGAGTTGTCTTCTACAACAAGAATATGATTTTTATAATGAAAAAGGAGACAAAAAAGCAAGTCAATGTTTAGTAAAATCAGAAAAGGGAAGAACAGGGTGGCCTTCCACCAAACAAACAAACAAACAAACAAACAAACAGGCAAAAGAGGGGGGCCTTAAGTGTCTCTGATCCCAAAAAGCACTTAGGAGGAGAAAGAAGAACTACCCCTTTCCACTACCTTGAAAAGACCCCTTTTCTTGCCTACCTGAGGCGTCGGCGAGGGTCAGAGGGTGTCCCAGTTCGACGGGCAGTGCCATAATCAGACATCATGCCATAATCCAGGTCATCGTAGCCCATGCTACGCTGGTCGTCCTCTAGACCATAAGGCTCTGGGTGAAAGCGATGCAGATCCACACTGCTCCCACCTACCCGAACCTGGGGCTGGGGCCCGTAGACATCCTGTCTACTGGGTGCCCGATAACCTTCCATGCTGGGCCTATACCGCTCTTCAATGCGGGTCACCCGGGACAGACTGCCATAGTTGTCACTGCTGCTTGGATACCCATCTTCATAGTGGCGGCTATATCCATCAGGAGGGTAGTGGAAGTTCCTAGGAAGGGTAGCAGTGCCTGCCTGCCCCACGTAGGGACCAGGTCCCCCATTGCCATTCTTACGGAAGTCACGACCCAGAGTCTGGATATAGTTGTTAGAAACTGATGAGGCATCCATAGGCAGCCCATCTGGTCCCACAGGGACTGGCTGTACTGTCCGTGTTGTCACAGTCTTCACTACTTTCTTGACCTTAAAGTAAGGAAAGAGAAAAGAAAAATTAATGAAGTGAACAATACAAGCTTAAATTCTAGACCACTCTAAGAAAAAGAAACAAACCCCTACTTCCAGCTCACTTTACTTAGAAATGCCTCACAATCTACTATCTATCCCTTCTCTCCATCTTCTAGAAGTCTCCAGGCAGGAAAATTGTCGTGGCAGTAACTTTGCCTATAAAGGAAGCTACCATAGACCTTGATATACCATCTCTTTCCCCCATTCCATTAGATTTTCCCATATCTCTTCTATCTTCTCTGTCTGGACAAAGATCACTTTCTTTATGCTTTTGCTACAGATCAGTGGCCCTTCATCCACTTTAATTAAGTGCTTAACCCCTCCCCTACCAGAGATCACAGGAAGACCTCCTCCAACATCCTAGGCCTTATATAAGCCTTAGCTTACTGTGGTCTCTGTGCGACGAGTGGTTCCATCATCTGAGGTCTCCACGGAGACAACAGACATGGCTCCCTCAGGGTCTTCCTCCGTGTAGGTCTCCACAATCTGCCCTGGCTCCTGCATCCTGGGAATGGTGCTATAGAGAAGGTGACTGTGATCCTATATGGAAAAGGGAAAAAGTTACTATTAAGCCCTATATATTAACACTTCATCCCAGTGAAAAGCATAGACTCCCGGAAGACAAAGACTCCTCGTGTATCTTCCATGTGCCCCAGGATTTTTAGAGGGGTGGCTGTCTCCATCTTTTGAACTTATACAAAAGGGCAGGGGATATAATCTCTCAGTTCTAACAAATTTGAACTGAGTTAACTAGAGCCACATCAACACCCAAGTGACACAGCCAGTAGATTTAACGTCCCAGTTCTGGTCATCTAAGGAAATACGAACTGTTAACTGTAGCTACATCTATATCTGCGTGATCCTTCAAAAAAGCTCACCCAATAAAGAACTTATATGATGAACCAGAAAATCCCAATAAGAGCCATCTTCTGACTAGCTCTAGGTTACTCTCCAGGTACAGCCTAAGGCTCAAGACTGGCCAGATTTTAAGTAGGCTTTTCTGCAAAGTAGATGTACACCCATTCCAGAAAAGGGATACAATAACTGAGGGATCAAATACTGGATCAATGATCATTAAAATTCATTCTATAATAACGCTACATATACATTTTGAAGCTCTACTCTTTTACTTCCTAAATAAAAGAAACCAGTGCTTACAATGTGCCAGGCACTTTACAAGACACTAATATGCTCTTATAGAAGATACGAAGGAAGCAACTGAAACCTTGAGCCAAAAGAATTACCTGGGGTCCGTTGAGTTTCAGATCTGAAAATTTCTGTCGCTCAAGGTCACCATCGCCCACAAACCGACCGTTCTGAAACATAGCCCACAAGAAGACAATTCATTTTGTGGCCTTCCTTTGCTCTATCAAACACAAATGATCTTTTTTCCAAACAGGAAAAGGGCTTTCAAGAAGATATTTGTATCTGTGGCCTGGAGTCGTTCTGTCAGTACTCATTATGGGAAAAAAAAAAAATCACTCCTTAATCTGAGCACTTTCCTCAAAATTGGAATCAGCAGACTGGGTCTCTGGAACACAAGAATGTAAGCTCCATGAGGGCGGGGGCGGGGGGGTGGTCAATAACGTATCCCTAGTGCCTTGAACACTGCCTGGCACATAACAGGCACTCAAAAACTACTTGCTGAGTAAACAGCAGAGACTCAGGTAAGCTCCCCGACACAATCATTTTGGAAAGCTGTAAGAATATAAGGAAAGTTGGAAAGGCCAGGTTGGGGGGTTTCCAAAGACTGCTTTATTGTTCCACACATCTTCATGCTCTACTATCACTGGAAACTCCCATACCAGGCAGCTTTTTAAAAGCAGCAAGAGATGAGCCTCCCTTTCCAAGTAGGAAAGAAACAAGTACCCCAACTCCCCTCAAGACAACAGATTTTAATATCCTCACCACCAATTATTAGAGCCACAGAACACACTTTAAAAATGTCGCCCTTAAGTTGTTCTGTCTTGAACAGCAGGAAGTAATATGGACATTATACTATGTAAAAATACATTTGACTGCTCCTCTTCCAACAGAATACAGTGAGATCCAGCACCTTGGGAGACTCCTTCCCCACCCTATTACATAGAGAGCGTAAGGCTGCAGGGAGAGGAAGTTAAACATTACTTTCAGGAAGAAGGAAGGGTGTGGTTTCATTGCTGAGCAGAAGTTAAAAAAGAGAGACAGAGGGAGAAACCATGTACTAAACCCTGGAATTCCCCATCATCTCCAAGCCTGAGCAGTTCTGTTCTCCTCTTTCAATATATACCTGTCATCCCTAACCCTTATTCTGGTTCCTATAAAAGTCCTAGGAACATTGCAAATATGCTGCCTCTCAAATCCTCATCATCCTCCAACTGGAATTCTGTCCTCTCACTCAAGTTCTTCAGTATGAGGGACCTTCTGTCTTAAAAAATAATTGCAATCAGTAAAAAAGACTAATGAAGCATGAGCGCTGTTCTTAGTTTCTACCAGAGATCTCGTAAGACACAGTCTATCCGGCAAAGCCTCCTTCCACACACACACACACACACACAAACCTCAGACAGATGACATCATAGTGAAGTCTGACTAGAGAAACCATAGGAAACACACGATACTTCTCATTTCTAACACCAACTTTCCCAAGTCACATCACAGAGTCAGCCAACCCAGAGACCACTGGCTCCTGTGGTTATCCGGGTTAAAAGCAGCATGATGCTCCCTCTCCAACTCTAACCAACAGAATTAACAATGATCCCTTCCTCCGAGATATGATTTGCACAGCCAATAAAAAGAGCACACAAGGACAATATGGAGGAGGAGTACACGATTCATGGACAGTGCCACTCCTTCTGAGTACAGACTATTCTCTGAGGGAGACTGAACTTAAGTTGAGAGTACAAGGTGCCCAACACCCCAACCACTAAACAGGCATTTACTTTCTTGAATTTCTGATGGCAATGGGGCGGGGATACAACAGAAGTAACTAAGTACAGCTGCAAGCTATATAAGCTACCATTACCAGAACTGCATCCCAACCCAGAAACCCCACTCCAGCAAAACAGGAAGTTATATTGACGCTTCTAGAGAAAAACCTGCCCAACTCAATGCAGCAGTAATATTTCTTATCTCCTAATCAGTATTTATTACCGTTGTAAAGGTTCATCATAAAGCATGGGCTCTGCAAAGCCCATCACCACGGAAAGTAGTTTCCCAAGAAGGATCACAGCCTCTCTAAGACCATGCCGAAGTCCTACCTGCAGGTCTGATGGAAAGAGGGGTTACCTGATGCCGGCGGGTGAGGGTGCCGTTGGCCATGAGTGGGTTGGCATCTTGTGGTGAGACCCGGACGCGTTCCAGTTGCGCCGAGACGTGGCGCCGTTCCTCCTCCAGCGCCCGGGTCAGCTTCTCAAACTGGGCCTCCTGTTCCTTCACAGAGGCCAAGATGCTGGCGGTCGACTCCACCTCTGAGTCGTCCATGAAGGTAAGGGGCGGAGCCGCCGCAGGGCAGGGTAAAAAGGAAGGTGGATCACAGAGGGAGGAGGAAGGAGGGAGAAGGCCCCCTCACTTCACACTACCGGGAAAAGGTAAGAGAAAGGAGAGAAAAAGGTCACAGGTCAGAGAAGACAGATGAATTATTAATCCCAGAGCCAAAGATGCCCTCTTGTGGTTTTACTGCAGTGCGGAAAGCGAGCCACCACCAAGCCTGGGAGCCCATCACCAGTGTCTGCTCAAGCAGGACTTTGCCCACTACCCTCTTCAACGCCCCACTGAAAATAACTATTGAAAGAAAAGGTGCAACTAAGTCCAAGTCCCTAGACTGCTGGTAGGAGACGGAGAATGTAGCTAAGGGCTGTAGTCATGACATGAGATTAAAATTATATTACTTTCTTCCTAAAAAATTTTACTGACATCAACTCAATGAAAGTTGTTAATTCCACAGTACAAACAAGCACTCACTGTCCTGCAGAGAAAAGAGGACAGTACAGATCTCTTAATCTCTCCCAAATCTGAACACTGAAAGTGCTGCAGTGGTGGCAAAATACACTAAATGAATATGTTAAATTAAAATGCCAGTAAGAAATGAAAGTAGTAAAAAACTTCCCACCATCAAAGGCATGAGACAAAATTAAGCCCTCATATTTAACACATTTATGAAGAGGCCTTTCTACTTTTCAAAACTATACTACAACACTGAGGGCAAAACGTGCCTTGACGAATGGAGACAAGAAAGCAACAGCACCACAAAAAATTCTATGTGTAAAAAAGGCACCATTTTCAGTGACCTTCAGCTCTTTGCAGAGTAGGAAAAGGAACATTAGCCTCAAACTAAGAAGCTCTCCTCTCCCTCAGTAGAATTTCCTACATTTATTATCCTGCAGAAGCTCTAAACAAACCGCATTTTTACCTCTTTACTTATTCTAACTCAGGGTAAATATCAAAATATCTAGAGGGTTTATGTGGACTATTTATACAATGAGAATTAGATAGAAATGACGAGTTCCCCATACTCTATTACATAAACTGTAAGTTGGCTAGTAAATAAAGGGGCATTGTAGTCATACTGTTGCACTTAATGGGGTTTCTCACTTAGAAGTTGGTTGTGGCAGATTTTATGGCCAGTCCAAAGTATATCATGTTGAAAGGCAGGTTGTAGAATAAACCCTCTCCCCTTACTCCCCAATCTCTCATCAACCCTCAAAAAAAAAAAAAAAAGACAGTTAAATTTTTTTATTCTTAATAAACATTTTACATACACACCTGTTAAGAGAAGGTCGTAATTGATTGGTTTAACACAGAGAACAGCCCAGTCTAGATTCAAAAAATCATGGGAGAAGCATCCCAGCCACCACAGCAAGGAGGAAGCAGGAAGAAGAGAGCTGCAGAAATATTTGGAGGAAAAATGGAAATGAGAGGAAAATAAAATATACCCAATACATTAAAAAATAAAAAGAGAATTAGCAGGTATTGGGTCAAAGACAATGTGGGACTGGAAGGGAGTAATTTAAAATATGACTTGGAATTGCTTAATGTGACATATACCCTTTGGACTTTGCTCTGTTTTCAGATACTTGGACCTTGTATGTAGCTTTCATTAAAACCTGGATTCTACTGTCATTTCGGAGGTTCCTCTACTTATACATATATATAGAACCAGGAGCAGATTATAATATGGATAAAAATTCAACTAACCCCTGTCCCCAGCCACCAAATTAGGGGGAAAAATGCTGTTGGAATGCCCTTCCTCCTCCTTCCCACCCCTAAGGCAGAAACCTCAGAGCCCAGTCCCAGCATGCCCACAAAGGCATTGAGAAACCAGCGTAACAGTGTAGTGGGGAAGACGTGTGGGGACTAGCCTAGGCTGAGCCTTCTGCTTCAGTTCCTTTTCCCACGCTCCCCAGAGCCCTGCCAAGCAGACACTTGGGCCTGTTTGCCTTAGAGTACAGGTATACCTCGGAGATATTATGGTTCCATTTCAGATCACCTCAATAAAACAAGTCATAATCTTTTTGCCGGTAGAGGGTCTTGCCTTCCAATTTGTGAAAAAAAGCAACATCTGTGAAGCACAACAAAAGGAGGTATGCCTGCATATGCAGCATTCAGCAAGCAAGAGTATCCGGAGGAGCTGATAAACAGGTGCCCAATAAACTTAATTAATTTTTCATCACTAAGACTCGTTCCAGTGGATCCAGTCCCTGAATCCAAGAATGTGGTGGCCCTTCTCTAAATCCTCCACCCCCAGCTCTCGGCTCCACAATCACTTATCAACGACTATTCTTCCTTTCGGTCCAAAGCCCACTGTTACTTTCTCATATTCCCATCCTACATTCCAACAGGCTACTCAGAGGCCTTTAATAAAGTACCTTTATTAAAAAAAAAAAAAAAAGTGTTGCTCCCTTTTTATTTTCATCTCATTTTAACCACTTGCCCTCATCCGCTATATATAATGATCTATGAACCTTGCACACCAAGAGGACTCTGAGTTAAGGAGATTCTTCCAGTTCAGGGTTTCAACAGGGCCTCAATTGCAGTTACCACTCAGGCGGCCTCCGCCCTGTAATTTTCTTTGCTAATAAAAGCTCAAACTACCACTACTACGGGGCATCCAGTGACAACACTCCCTTGCTGCAGAGAGAAATTGTCTGTCACTGCCATAAATGGCCACTTTTTGTCCTCACAGCTTTAATTCAATAAAGGATGTTAGGAGGGGTAGTGGAGGAAATTACCCAGGGCTCTAGGTGAGGAACCAGTATCTTCTCCTATAACTTCATGGCTTTAAAAGCTGACCGCCTGGCTCTAATTTGAAGAAGATAACAGCACAGTTAAGTAGAAAGAGATCAGATTCCTAAGTCTAAGAGGATGGGGAGATTTTCTACCTAAAAGAGGGCAGAAGTAGAGGCTGACTGGGACTCAGAAGACCGGTCCCAGTCCTGGCTCAGGCACTAGCCAACAATGACAGTAAGTCATTGTCATGTTCTCATCTGTAAGATGCCAATACCACCAGCCCAGTCTAACTCAGAGTTTGCTGTAAGAATCAGGTGAGATAATGTATGTTATACAAATGTGAGGTGTTAAGTTATTTCAAGAGTTAGTTCTATCTTCCAATTATATTACTTAATGGTAATGCCTCAGCCCAAAACTATTTTGTTGAACTAGTAGATGAAATTAACTGTACCATACCAGAGCATAACTGGGTTCTAAGGAGTAGATGAGCTGGTTTCCCTACTCCAATTCTATTTACTAAAAGGTCCCACCAAGACCAGTATTTCTAGGACATAGGGTGCTTCTCTAGTGCATGGCAGTCATCACGGCACTACACATCTGCTACAGTAAGTTCTTGATTTCTATTTGAGGCCTTTGCAGTTTTATTACCAAGGAGAAAGGAAAGGTGAAAAAAACTAACAATTGCTAAATGTTTTACATGTATTATCTTGGCAATCCTAACAACAACCCTAAGAAAGTAAGTTTTACTGTGAGAAAACACATCCTAGTAAAGAAATTACCCAAGGTCTCAGTTAATAGCAAATTTTTAATTTAATCCCAGATCTATGCCATTCCAAAGTCTGTGTTCTCTTTCTATTGCATGCTGTCAAGTCTATAAAATATAAGTCCAGTACAAGATGGGTGGTCCGGACCCTCTTCGCAACAACCCTTGAGAGCTTTCTTCGCAAACATCACAGGAAAAAAGAAAAAGGTTTCCATTTATCTTTAAGTTAAAGGGTTATCCATATGTCGTATATAAGATATAAGTGGGAAAATGGAAATAAATGGGAGGGGGGAAAAAAGCACATGGGGGAAGTGAATGAAGTAGTTGGGTAAGCTATGGTACCCTGCCTCATAACTCAGAGACTTAAGATTCTTCCCCATGCCATAAACATCATGAGTATGTGCATATACATATGTGTGTGTGTGTGTGTGCATGCATGTGTGCGCACATGTGTGAATGCTATAGACCAGAATCTGCACACCATTAACTTACTTTGGCAGTTAGAGTCAGGAAGGTCTTATGAGTCCAAGCCAACACAACACCTTTCTAGGTTTGCCACTTAATATTTTCAAATGGATTACACTTGCTCTCACTAAAAAAGGACCATCAAGGATTCCCAAGTGAAAAGGGAAGGGGGGAACATAAAATGAACCTTGCTATTCCCCTAAAACTAGATTTTCTGAGAATAACTGATTTTACTCTTAACGAGCCACAGGTCATAAAGAGCAGCGATCCCTAACCTTTTTGGCACCAGGGACCAGTGCTCCTGTGAGAATCTAATGCCTGATGATCTGAGGTGGAGCTGAGGCGGTGATGCCAGTGCTATGGAGCAGCTGCAGATACAAATGAAGCTTCCCTTCCTCACCGCTCACCTGCTGTGTGGCTGGTTCCCGGCAGGCCACGGACCAGTACCAGTCACGCAGCCCAGAGGTTGGGGACCCCTGCTACAGATGTATGAGTCTACAATAAGGCTCTCACATTCGAGCAATGACAATAGCAAAAATTCAGTCTCTTCTGTAATTCCAAACCAAAAGAAGTTAAATTGAATCAAATATCCAGAAAAGCCAAACATTTGGACAATGACAACCAGATAGTGGGGCAAAAAAAAAAAAAATCACTTGCCAACAGCACAGTCCCTGGAATGATCTGCTCTATTGTAACCTGGCTGTAGAAATGTAATTTGGAATCACGATTCTTAGCAGTTGAGAATATAGACTTTGGAATAAGACTGACTGGGTTCAAACCCCAGCTCCACTGCTTCTTAGCTATGGGCAAAGTACCACCATCTCCCTAAACTTCAGGTTTGTTTTTGTAAAATGGGAAAAATATATGGGGTGGTTGTGAGGATTAAATGAAACAATCCATGTAAAGTGCTTAGAAAAATGGCTTAACACACAGACGGCTATTAATATTGTTACTAATAAGAGTGCCACTAGAAATAACACAAGGGACTAGAGTCTTGGTGTCTTTGCTCCCCATGCTCCCGGCTCCCACTTACAGTAGCCCTGTAAACTACAAGAATTCTTTATACTCTCAAAGGGAAAACAAAATAAAACTCCAGACTAGGGGTCAAAAGACCTGGGGTTCATGTCCTAACTGCCAAAAACCAGCTGTGAGAATTTGGAGAAGTTATAACCCCTGTAAGCTTCAATTTCTATTACTTTTCAGAGTTTAGCTCTAATGAGCTAATATATATATAAAACTTTAGGTTGGGTGACTCTGAACCTCTCTCCTACCTCCATGCAATTCAGATAAGTATATCCAAAGACATAACCAGAATCAGGCAAGCAAGCCTCTGCAGAGAGAGGAAACATTTGTCCTGAGAATTTTAAACCCCACGAAATAGTCTGTGAGTTCTTAGGAAAGAAATTTTATCTTCTGTAGTCAGCCCCGAAATCAGCTTTCCTTTCTTCCTATCTTTCATTATGAAATCAAAACAAATGTCACAAAGTTGTGCTCTTCTCCCTAAAAGCAATGATAAGCAAAAAACTCCTCTTCTGTGCCTAGGGACTTTTAAATGGTTTTTAAATGCACACTGAAAATAAAAATAAATAAATAAAAGCACATTGAGCCCCCTCCTATTGAAGAATACCAACCAATAAAACAAATATAGCACCTGTAATACTATAGAACTATACTATACAACATTCAAGCCAAGAAAGGTAAGTCTTCTAGATACCTAAAAGGTATTTATTTGGTACCTAAAAGGTATTTATTTGCCTTAACTGGCATTTGCCCCAAAATTCAAGTATCCCACCCACCACTTGATGTCCTGCCATCTGATGCTAAGTCAGAACTATTTCTCTCCTCACTGGGAAGATTCACTCCTGCACTAATCCTAAGAACCCAGACATGATTTACATTAAGACTAAAGAGGACTCTGCTAGCTTCACAATCTCAATTGGGCACTTCTCAGTTACAAAAGTGATATTCCAGAAATGGCCTTGTTTAGGTGTTACTTTCTGTACTTCCCTGTACATCCCTTTATGCTAGGCCAGTCTTCTCTAGTTTAAGAGCATCCAAAGGCTGACTGAAGGAGTCTCGCTTTCTCACAAGGAAGGAATGGATCGCACTGTGTCCATCATGAATCTCTCTGATGAATTAAGGCAATCTGGCAAAACGCCCTCCTCTCAGGAAAGAGTGACACATTCCGATTGGAATGTCATAGAAAAGGAAAATATATACATGAAAGTTTTAAAAATACTCCTTGTTTAAAAGGAGGATGAGCTGGCAACCTCTATAGGTCAACAGGACACCTTAAACTTACTTTGGTCTTATAATCCTGACCCAAAGTTACCTGTCAGGATTTAAAGTTTTACTATGACTTTACAAGAAAAAAAAAAAATCACCTCCATCATCTTATCCTTACATTCAGAAATCAGATGTATCATTCTTCTTGATCTCTTTTCCCAAATATTTTGGGAATCCCAAACCCTAACAGACTAAAATGGCTAAATGCTGGACTGACTTTTGAAGCAAAGGAAGGGTGTGGCTCTCAGCAAGTGAAGGGGCCCCGAACTGAAAGGGTATGGAAAGAAACAAAACCTGCTTCTCTCTGGAGCATGTATGACACACACACACACAGGACTGGTCTAACAAGTCCTTCTGATCTCTCAGGCCAGGCCTCCTCCTCCTCCTCCCCCATTGCCCACGTGCTTCTCCAAGGCCCTCCACTGGGACAGATAACAGAATTTTCTCTCAATCCTGAAAGTCTGAGGCACACTACATTACTTACCTGGATCACTATTGCAACCCTGCCAAAGGCATCTCACCTGGCCTTATAAGGAGAAAGCACAGCTTTAGGGAGAGGCCGATAAGGAAACAAAGATAAGAGGGAGGGGCAAAAAATAGGGAGGTGTCGACTGGAGGAAGGGGAGAGGCCAATTGCCTTTCTCCTTCCTACAGGAGGAAGAAAAAGAGAGGTCTTGTACACAATGGGAAATAAGAAAAAGTCTAGTCAAAATGGAAAGGTATTGTTTAATTCTTGTGTCATAAAAGAGAAATCTTAAAATTAACTAGGACACCTTATACCCTTCTCTACCCTAGGCAAGGAAAAAAAAAATTTATGGTAAAAAAGCTTAACCTTAGGGTTTACTAGAAATCACCCAACTGATCTGAGCTCGCATTCCTTTTTTAAAGAGGCAGCTTCTCACTAATCCCCCTTACTTTCTATTTCTATCTTTGGCATTCCCACCATCTCTTTGCCCATCATCTGAAGATGATTTAGAGAAGGTGAAAGCATGTAATTGAGTCATATTTACAGTCCTGCTTCCTCAAGGCCCTGAAAAGAGTAACAAGGCACCTTCCATTAGGTTTAGAGTATGGCTCCCTTCGAGACAAGCAACAGAGAAGACACGAGTCTATGAGGTAATCAAAGTAAGCATGAAAGTCCTATTTCAGCTATAGGACAGAGAGCTGAAGGGACTGTTTCACCCTATCTAAAAGAAAATCTGACCTTACAGGGAAAGAAAAGTTTTGAGTTGTTAATTATTAATCTGCCCCTGTAAGATATCATACATAATCTTCTCAACAACCTCTGAGGTACTGCTGGCCTCTTTTTAAACTATATATCCATATCCTGCCCAGGCCATATAGCTAGTAAGTGTTCTAAATGCATCTGTTCTACTCCCCATCCAAGTTCCTTCCCCTTGACAGAGTGAAAGCAGCATGAATTGTCTATGCTTCTTGTGGTTAAAATTATTCTAACTCCAAGAGAAGCTGACCGCAAGTAGACTTTTGGGGGAAGAGAAGAAGGAAGTGAGAGAGGACAGGGTGGAAACTGCTAGACGTTTGGTCTTACCTTCACTTAACAGAACAGGGCCTTACCCAATTCTGAGAAAGAAGAGCTTGCAATCTACCTCAGATTTCCCATTTTATAAGGAAGAACTCAGGAGGGAAGGTGTGAGGGACAAAATCACCTACCTTTCCACTGCCAGGCCTGCTCTAAAAATCTGGCTACATGCCACATTCTCTAATCGCCCCCACCTTAAGAAAGAAATTCTAATCACAAATATCCCTACTCATATTTAATGTGACATCTCACTAAAACAAAGGCAGAGATCAGAGCTGAAATGGGAAACAGAAGGAACTAGAAGCAGGAAAGACTGTGCTAGCCAGCATCAGAACAGAGGGGAGAGATTGTTCTAGCGGTATGTTAGCAATCTGCCTCTAGGGCAGCTGTCCTCCCAGGCAATCAAAGGCCATTTGTGTGTGTGTGCTCAGGGACTAGCCAGACTGGCAAGAAGTCTGAGGACTCGGCAGTCCGATCCACAAAGTGAGAAGAGATGCCTGTTTCACAGCTGGAATGGAGGGCAGAGAAAAGACAAAACAAGGGGAAAAAGAAAGGGGCAGAGACACAGAGAAGTACTGCAGGTGCTATTTCAGTCTAGATGGGGCGGGATGGGGGTCGGGGGAGGATCCCAGATAACTACCAACCATTCCCTAGTTATGTGCAGAGACTTGCCACTACCTCTCAACACTGAAATCAAACAATGGGTAGGTTTCTCCAGCTCTGGATGTAGTAGGCTGCCAACTGGAAGGGTGAGACCTAAAATGTAGGGCCCCAGCATTACCTGTTTCTCTGTTCCTTTCAAACCCAACAAGGGTTTGTATCTGCAACCTATACAGTAAAAAGTCATTATATAAACATCTATCTCCTTCTAGAATTCCTTTCTTGTTAAACCCTGAAGATTATATATATATATATATCTCAGCAGCACACACAACACTCAGTGAGATCCCTAATGCTAAGAGATCGAGGACATTTATATAACTCAAGGCCAGTCAGAATTCACACTCCCTAACCCGTCAGAGTAGCTAGATGCTCTGAGACCCATTAGACACACAAAGGCTGCTCTCTTCTCAGTAGAGCCCTGCAGCAGAGCTGCTCTCCAGGGACAAAGAGATTTCACAGGAGAACCACAAAGACATCGCCCCTCTCCGTTCCCCCACTCTCAGCTTTCTCACTTCCTGTCACAGTAGCACCAGACCACAGTCTCCCAGAAACAAACAAATACAAAGTGCTGGATTCTGGGCTGCAGGCCAACCGCATTCCAGGGCATCCTGTCTACCAATCACCAGCCAGAGCTCCCACTTTGCCCTGTTCAGTTCCTTATCATGTTCGGGAAAACAACCCTCCTCCCTGCCCCAAGCCAACACGACTTAGGACAAAGCTCAGGCCTTTAAGAATCAGCAGAAAGATACTGCATGTGGCTCTAAGGGTTCGGAGGGGGTGAGGGGATTTTTAAGATTCCTACTTGGCAAGTTTCTTCACTTTAGAGACACTGCACTGGGGATTTTAAAGCTACTGCTGCTTTTAACCTCAGCTCAGCTACATGTAACACATCCCAAAGAAAGCTGCATCATAGCAATCTGATCTCCGACCTGGATTCAGTCAATGGAATACTCCCACCTGGAGAACTACTTTGGGATAAATCCTCTGTCACTCACCTTCTCCATCACCCATTTCCACCGTTTTCAGTCTTTCATACACTCTTCCCCACAAGCATAAAGTTGATTCCAAAGAGGCCCCAGAAAAACAAACAAAGGCAGCAGACTCCACCCTACGAAGAGGCAGGATATGGGCACCAGCAGGTGCTGGGAGCAAAGTTCCCTAGGGAATGAGAAGACCACTAGGAATTGCACAGTAGCCCTGGCAACAAAGAGGTTAAGACAGCAACCTCAGTTTTTTCTGCTCACCACTGCCTCTGGAGTGGGTTGAGGAGCTGTAGATTTGGAAACTTGTCAGAAAAGAAAGCCTCCCCTCCTAACAAGGATCCTCAGCTGCTTCCAAGAATGGGATAACTGACATTTTTCTATTATCTTGTACAAGCCCTGTGGACGTTAATCCTAAACCTCAGAAGCAAAGATGCAGTTAGAAGTCAAGCTCCTTTAGCCAGAGATTCTTGAAATCCAAAGAAGTAACACCCTTTGCCCAAAGCGCTCCATTCCACTTGCATAAAGAGCACAGAGCTCAGCACAGAGTTCTCCAACCAAAGGAACACTGCAGGCAACTAACTAGTAATATGTTATCATTTTTCATCTTTTCTCCTTTCTCCTAGACTCCTTCCCCCTTCTTCTTGGATCTATTAGAAGAACACTAGGCTAAACCCCAATTTAAACAGTTCATGATGCACAAGGAACTAACTCTAAAACAGCACAACTTAGAAAGAATTAGTCCATGTCTGTATCAAATATAACCAGGTAGAAAGAGGTAAGGCAGGAATATACACAACAGTGAGCCATTCTAGAGCTGGATATAAAAGAGAATAATTTAGCAACACTATGTTTCGGAATAGACTTCAACTGCAGGGCCTAGCTACCGCAAACCCTATCACTTGAAGCACCCAAAAACAACAGCTCAAGATCTGTTACCTAGTACTGAATCAGACTAACTCCCTTTTTCTCTCAAGAACTGAAAAATTAGTTACAATTCTTAGTATTCTTATCAGATTCTCCCTCATTCATAGCCCAGGCCAAAAAATTAGTCAATTAAGTACTATATTGTGAGGTAGATACACGAAAGCAGATAAAAATAGTACAGTCTAGTAGGAGAGCTTTCTGAGATACTTTAAAGAGAGGGTTGTAAAAACCACACAGAAAACTGGACACACCTATATCAATAGCACTGCTGCTCCAAAAGGATGCTCGACAGGTTCTCTGCCTCAAATTGAGCAGGTGAGACAGAAATGGAGTGCTGACTCAGAAATATAGTCACCCCAGGGTGTGAGGGAGGGAAGGAGACCAGTACAGCCAACTGATTACAATTCATCATGACTTCACCAGAGGTTCTGGTTCGAACTGTATCTCTAGCTGTTTGTATACATATTTAGAAAACCCAACCAAAGGACTAATAAATAGGTAAGGAGAAAGTCAATGGAGGGGCCCAAAGACTTAAGCCGAATACTCGATGATCGGAAAAGCATGAATCTGTTTTGCTATCTAACTTTCCACATAATTCTTTCTTGCCGAATCAGGCCCAAAGCTGAAAAGAACTGGGGGGAGGGGAGGCAGAGAAAAGAATGTGATTGGAAAAGGTTTAGCTACATTCCAACTAGCCAACATCCCGCATAGTATTAAGAGTGCCTGAAAATCCAATCTCACACTACATGAGAGTTGCTGGGACTCTGCTAACACACATCCAATTCTTCTGCCACCCCCCCATACTCTGAAAAGAAGCATAACTGAAATAGCTTAATGAAGGCACCAGCTGTTTCCACCACTCTCCCTCCTCACAAATCCAGAGACCACAGTTCAAACTCACATCAAACACTTAATACAATTGACGGACCAGTAGGAAGGAGAAGCCTGGACTAAAATAGCAGGAAGAGTGCCAACTGGCCCCACTTATAAGGAATGTTTTCTTGGCTCAATTTAAAAATAAGGAACCTCTATCATCTACTCCCCTCTGCCCAATTATGTTCTCTTTTCCACAACCAACCTCTTGGTGTCAAATGGATTTCAGTTTCTTCTCTACAACTCCTTGATCTATTTTCAAATGTCAGAAAACACATGGGAGGTATAAAGTTGACTGTAAAATAGAATCTGGGAGACTGGAAGGCTTCCTGGACTGCAACAGCCAAACCCAGTACTCCCGCATTAAGGGCAAGGAGACAGAAGAAGCCCACATAGCACCCTCTTCTCCATGGTTCAAGTAAGGAAGAAAGGGAAGGAATATTATGCTTCTGCACTTGAACATTGATGGTAACCTGATTTCTCAAGGCATGGGTGGCCAGTTAATAGTATTAACGTGATCAGCCCCTCCCCCTCCCAATATTCTAAGTTGACCGGAGTTAGCCAAGGAGGAAGGGAAGGAAGCCAGTAGTTCCTTTTCAGACAGGAAGTAACATTGGCCCTTCCTGTCCAGTTTTAAACAAATTGTCCAGCTGAGTTTCAATGCTAACATCCTCTCCTGAATTTGTTCCACAATTTCAAAATGGAGGGGAAATGGAGATATGATCCAAAAGTTTCCCTTTCCCTCCCCTAACAGGCAAGTCCTCCATAACATGCTAAGTACTGGCATAACTCCCAAATCAGGTGGTGACATCTGTAATTCCAAAATAATACAGGATACAGTGGTAGAAACTTGAAATTAGCCACCTGCTCGCCATGTCTACTACCACAAGCTATTCTTCTCTACTTCTCATACAAATTAAACAACCACTCACTGAGAAATCACATAGATGTGTAGCTTAACTCAAATGTTTAGGTTTTGTGGTCCTCAAACCTGAATGATCAAAATCACCTGGGAAGCATTTTTTTAAAAATAGTCTCCCAGATCTACCTCCCCGCCCTCTCATACCTCAATTTCTGGAGGGAATTCACATTTTTAAAACACCCTCAAAGTGATTCTGATAGTCAGCTGTTGGGAACTACCGTATTGGTTCCCAAATGACAACTGACCACAACATTCCTCTTGCAAAAAAGGCACTGGTTATAAAATACATTATTTGGATCTACTTCACGGTTCACCAGACAAATCATTATTCAGTCTGAATCGGAGGCTCTTTGAAAAACATGGATTTAAATATAAAGATAGATGAAAAGACACAGTCCTAAATCCTATATTCTAGACTCAGAACCTAGAAAGAAGTGTCTCACTTCTTTAGAATCCTGAGTTGCTACACTGAAGGATATCCTTATTTACACTGCAGACTGGATAACCTGATTTTTTTATTTATTATTTATTATTATTATTTATGCCTATAGCACCTGGTCTTCCTAAGTGGTCTCCGATCCAAGTACTAACCAGGCCCAACCCTGCTTAGCTTCCAAGATCAGACACCAGGCTTGTTCAGGTTGGCATGGCCGTAGACCATAGACCGTGGCTCCGCTGGGGCACGAACCCAAGACCTTCTGCGTGTAAAGCAGACATGCTAACCACTACACCATGGAACCACATCCAACCTGATTATTTTTAAAATGACTTAGTTTAACTTTCTTCCAAGGATCAAAGAGCTGTGCCACATTTTCAAAGACTGGGTCCCTATTCTATGCCAAAAGAAGTCTAAAGTCTTAAATCTAGCATTCAAGATCCTAGATGATTCTAGCCCAGTTGACAACGTAACAGAAATAACCAGAAACTCTGGATTCAAGTGCTACCTCTGACACTTATTCAAGCAAGTCACTTTAACTTCTGATTTGAGTAAGAGCAAGTGAGTAACCAAATGTTTTTAGAAGAACCATAAAGAGAAATATTTCTACAAAGAAGCATGTGTCACGAAAGAATGGCACTGAAAGATAAACTTTCGGACAACTACAAACATCTACAAATGTTGAATACATATCCAGCAGTAATTTAAAGCAACTTCAAAATTTGGGAATCTGTGATTGTGTAGAGTATTTCCTATGCAAGATGATATAGTTACCTGACCAAAGGAAATGGAGGTGGAAAGGGAAAAAGGTAATCTCCCATAGATGGTATTAAGTGACAGAATGACAACTAGATAGGTATAATTAAAGGGAAGAACAGAGGGTAACCAGGTCAAGTTCCAGGGCTAAACTCTAGGAGAAGGAGAGGGAGGCAGAAAGACTCCTTCACTGAGGGACAGACTAGCTAAACCAGAAATCTTGAGAGGGAAAGTAAGAATGGATGATTCAAGACAGTAGTCTGGTAATCAAAAATCCTTCTACTTTCCCATATAGGGTTGCCATAGAATATCAATCACTAAATAGCTGGTGCTTCTTCCTCAATCCCACCAAAATCGACCAATAGCTCAGTATATGCTTTAATAACCTTTACTGTATGTTTATATATGTGTATGTGTGTGTGTGCGCACGTGTGTGTGTGTGTGTGTGTGTGTATGTATATATATGGAAAAATATATATATGGAAAGGGGAAAGAGGCATACAGTTAGTTATCAGGGATGATCATCTCCCCAATGTGCAAGACAGAAATATGGATACGGTGACCTATAAAGTGGTCCCTGAAAGCCATTAAGTCCCAGTAATTAGGGCTTTGGGAAAACAGGAGCTTTTTGGTTGAATGAGCAAAAGGAGAAGCAGCAGATAAGTGGTTACTATTTGGTCAAAAGCACATAAACCAAACCAACAAACATACTCAAAAGGAAACTGTACCAGATCTAGGCTTCTCTTCTTATGTAGCTAAGGTGGAGAAATACATTTCTCTAGGGAAGAAAATTTTGATGTCACTTCCCAAGTACATACAAGCTTATTCTAAGTAATTGCTCCATTATTATCATTCTCCAAGGCAAGGGTCATCAACCTACGCAAAATCTGCTTCTCTGCAAATCACTGACTACCCTCACATGAACTTCTGCAATGGGGCAAAGAAGGAGGCTAGGTCAGGTATTGCCTCAACGCCTTACAAACAATACACAAAAAGTTAACAGCTACTATCTCTGGGGTCTGAAGTGAGGAGACTTTTTTTTGTACTGTGTAGTGCACCATGAGGTCCTATATTATCCTCCCCATTCCCCTAGCACACACCTATGAACAAGTCAGGTCTATTTCTCCCATTATCTCTTGCTCACTGATAACAACTAGACTCAGGACCTTTTCGCTTCCTACTCATATCTAGACCCCACCCGAATTTCTTTTAGGTCTCTCTCAAACATAACTTATAAGCTAGGCCTTCCCTGACCACTCAAAAAATCTCACTGCCGCCTTCATACCTCTTATTTACTGCTGGACATATTCTGCTGTTTTTTTTCTCAATAGTGTTACCACACTCTGATATACCATGTATTTACTTGCTTACTTATAATCTGTCTCTTTCTACTAGAATGTAAGCTCTGTGAGACCTATTTGGTATACTGTTTATTCCAGTGCATGGCATATAGCAGACTCTCAAATTTCTTTTGAATTAATGAAGATGTTTTATGTTTTCAAGGAAAACAAAAAGTTAAATTTTACTTTTTTTTTTTTTTTTTTTTTTTTTTTTTTACTTTTTGTTTTTGTTTTTTTTTAGGCAAGGCAACCCTTGGTTGACCTCAGATTGCAAGGACCTTGTCAGCTTACAATCCCTTATTTTTTATTTTTTATGCCTACAGCATCTAGTCTTCCTAGGCGGTCTCCCATCCAAGTACTAACCAGGCCCGACGTTGCTTAGCTTCCGAGATCAGACAGGATCGGACGTGTTTAGGGTGGCATGGCCGTAGACCAAAAAGTTAAATTTTAGAAAAATAAATCAACTTTGTTTCATTTTTCTTTCTATATTTTTCTAATTCTTACCCTAGGCCCAGCAACTGTGGTCTCCTGCAGACTTACCTGCAGATTTGGCAGACCTTCAGGAGGGTAGACATTCAAATAGCCAACTCTGCCCTGGTTTAACCAAGTAGTCAATGGAAAGCAGAACTCCCATTCCAACAAAGAAACAATGGAAAGAAATCAGATAGGCACCATCTCCTTTAAAATAGACTACTCTATTTTAAAAGTGTGCTGAATATACACCAGCTACTTTATTTCAATGAGATTTATTTCACTTGCAATGAACTGCAGGTGCTTTGATAAAAGTACTGAAAAGCTGACCTAGTTTCTATAGGAATGTCTTACGTCCACAACCATCAGAATATATTTCTTAAAATATAAGCTCCCTAAAACAAAAACCTTTTCATTCCACAAAGAGAACTTTCAATGTGCTACAGCGTTCCAATACAGAACAACAGGGAAGCACACACGAAACTGATATTTACTCTGTGAAAAGTAAATTTCTTTCATTCTACCATCAAATGAACCAAAGTAAGAAATTAGTAAATGTAGATGAGATCTGAAAATCAAAAGCTAAAAACAAATCCGAATTGCTAAGAGATTGATCTTCTTGGATCACAATTAATCCTAATTTAGATCTAACTGAAATAAACCAGCAGCAGGATCCCACTACTTGTACTGTTAGCACATCAGTATAATTTACTCTATCACAAGAATCAGAAACTTCTTCCATATTGTGTTAGTGAGGCAAAGTGACACCCAGAAAGATCACCAACCTAAGAGAAAAAAAGGGGCAGCAAAGAGAGACACCAGAGAACAAGAAAGAAAATGAAAAGGAGAAAACATAAGAAAATCAGTACAAGGAAATGTGGGTTAAAGTGTAGAGAACTGAGTGGGAGAGTTATGACAGGAAGCTAAGGAGTGCCAATAGAATTAGCTTAAATACTATTCAGAACATTAGTTTCATGGGTTATTTAGAATGAAGGGAAATAAAAAAGGAAAACTATAGGCTGGAAGAAATCCAGAAGTTTCCAAGCAAGGCTGCATCTAACATATATGTTCCCCACAGGCCACAGTTTGGCTTTTCCATACAGAAGAGCAGACCGACCTCTTTCTTGGAAGCACACTTTTCACAGGAAGCACTGATGAACTCACAATTTCTACATGTCTCAGTTTTGCAAATGTCTATAAATAAGAATTAAAATAGAGAATGATATTTCCTGAACACAAAAGAGGGAGGTTTATTTCAAGGGGAAAAAAAAGGGATAGTAAAAGCCTGCCTTCATTTCTATGTAATTGTTTCCTGTAAAACCACTCATAATGGAATGTTATCCTACAAAATCCTGGTTGGACAAGTGAGACTTCAAGGTAAAGAATCTGGTTCAAAGTCAAGAATAATAAATCCAAACAAAGCTTTTTCAATCCATTCTCTGCCAAAACTAAAGTTTACCTTAGAATGCTAGAGTTCTATCTCTTAACGATACAAAAAAGTGGAAGAAATTTGTATTGCTGTTTTTAAGTAATCAAGTCTCTGAAGAAATTACTGTAAGATATTCAAGCTTTGCCACCTGTTTCTCGTACTCATTTCATTAAAAGTTATCCATTCCCAAAGCACATTTATTTTGGACAACCATGCTCACACAACTCCCCAAACTTGCCTATTACGAAAGACATTTTTTCCCCATTAAAAAAAAAGTTAGCTTATCCATCCAGGAAGCCCATTTATTCTGTAATATAAGCATCTATATCTACCACAGTCTCAGGTTTTAAGAGAGTTTAAAGGGCATTTAGTCCAACAGACAAATGATGTTTGAATTCATTTAAAGCATCCATTCTAAGAGCATACAGAAAGTATTACCATTACCTGGACACTGTTCTATGAATTTTACAAAAGTTAAATCACTTAATAGCCACAACAATCCTATGAGATGGTTAATATTACTGTCCTCATTTTACAGACAAGGAGACTAAGGCATAGAGCAATTAAACAATTTGCCCAAGGATACAGGGCTAATAAGTAGCAGAACAAGATTTGAACCCAGGCAGTCTGGTTCCATGCTCTTAACCACTATGCTAACCATCCATCCTTAACCATCCATGCTCTTAACCACTAATTAACTAGAACAGTTGTTTCCCCCGCTCCTGCTCCTTCCCCTTCCCCTTACAATCTCCCTGCCAGGCTATTTCAATGCTCTCTATTGGAAACCTTGGAGACAGCTGCATTTAGGAAAAGCAATCTCTATTTCAACTTCTCATGGCATTTAACCCCTTTTGAGAGGAAAGATAACATAAATGAAATAACATACTGCTATGATTCATTCCTTTAGGCAAGTTTCTTGTTACTATCATTCAGAATTGTCCATGAAAATTAATTTGTGTTCTTATAAACTTCCCAATACACTTTGTGAACAAAATCTCCTGATGTTTCATGGCAGCAAGTGACAAAATAATATGATATTCAAACACACTTTCATTGAAACATTGATATTCAAACTATCATCCCAAGCTTTTTATGTTTTTATTTATAAGTATAAAAACCACTCACTTCTAACACAGCTGAAAGCAGTACTCACTTCCCTGCTGCTGCTCTAATATACGTTCTAGTCAGTGGTCCTCAACCTTTTTGGCACCAGGGACCGGTGCACCTATGAGAATCTAATACCTGGTGATCTGAGGTAGAGCTGAGGCGGTGATGCTAGTGCTGGTGAGCAGCTGCAAATACAGATAAAGCTTTGCACGTTCACCTCCTGCTATGCAGCCCGGTTTCTAACAGGCCACAAAACAGTACTGGTTCACAGTGCAGGGGCTGGGCACACCTGTTCTAGGTAAGCAATTCCACTTCCCCTAGAACTGGCTATACTAAGGTTTCAGTGGTTGAAACTAACAGTTGCCTATATAATGAAATGAACTGACTAGGACTCGGTACTCTTTTATACAATTCTTTGGACTGCCTGCCCAGAAAGGAAACAAGATTAAAGAAAAATTAAAAATTAAAATCTTCAATATTTCCAGAAACTTTACTTAAAAATGGGAGGCGGGAGATACGTCAAAGGTTGAAACTACAGACTACAGTAAGTTTCAAAATTACATTGCAATTTTATTAATCTATGTGATATTGCTTCGTATCTCAATTTCCCTTCAGCCTTCCCCAAAAAGCTCCCTCACTCATTCCCATCAAGAGCCTTATTTAATCAAGGCTTACTGAGCACCTCAGTATATACCACACACTAACATAAGTGCTAAGAGAATACAAAGATAGTATCTACAAGCAAGCAGCTCATCGTCTAGAGGGAAAGACAAAAATAGACAATTTTAATAGTGTGGTAAACATTATTTGAACTACCTGCCACAAGCCTCTGCCCTGCAAGATGGCAATATCATTCCAAACCACATGCCTGAAATTTAAGAAATTAGGACAGCAATGGTGTGTATATCAAAAGATCCCCATCTAAAGATTGAAATATCCATTCTAGCATATCCAGCTCCACATGGCTTTAGAGAAAATGCATTTTTCACATAGGTTATTCCAACATGGAGGGGGTTGGAAATCTAAGTGAGGACTGACCCTCTGCAAGATGAAGCACCCTTGCCTCTAGCAAGGGCTCATTTTAGTTCAGGCTCTTTTTTCCATTCTCTCTGGAGAATGGCAGTGTATTAGTGGTTAAGTCCATGGACTTTGTAGTTAGTCAGACCAGGATTTAACCCTGGCCTTGGCCACTTAGGGCAGTGAGATTTTCAGCAAACCTCAACTTCTCTAAGGCTCAAGTTCCTTTAAAACAAAACAAAAAATAAGTTGTGGGAAACTAAGTAAATAGTTTATGCAAAATGCTTAGCACACAGTAAAAAAAAATCAAGGGGGAAGAGGCTAGCAGTAACAGGGGACCATCAGATACCAAAATAGAAAGCAATAAATTATACAGAGCTAATCATTTTGTTATTCCAATTGAATAATGACCTATGCTTAATTTATTTGCACCCATCCCTGGAGAGCATCTATCTCATAAACCTAAGGATGAATTGCAATTACTGGGAGCTTTTTTTTTTTTAAAGATTTCCAATAGTTCCAATTTTTATACTAGCTGAAAGAACATGTTCAAGCCTCTCTGACTTTCAGTAATTGGAACCCTAAGAAAGGCACTAGAACTCTAACCACCCACAAGAGGCCCCCACCTGGAACACAGACCGTATCTTAGTCATATAACAAAGGAACCAACACTATATAGGAGTCAAACAAGGAAAGAAAAATCTGTACAACTCACACTTACTTGTCATTTTTTACCCCCAAACCAAAATGAGGAGCAAAACAAAAAATAAAAGATTTACTTATTCTCACCCCTTATTATATTTTCTGAAAGAACCAGTAGAGGTGAGGTAAAAGACAAATCTTCCATCTTATAATCCAAAAGGCTCGCTGAATAGTACATACCAGTCAAAACAACGCCTCAGTTCAGAGAAATAGTCCTGGACGACAGTTAACTAGGATGCTCACTGCAGCTACACAAAGCCCAGTATTTAAAGCTGGACCCAAATCACCACCAGTCAGTCATCCAGAACCTATTTTCAAACTGCCTTTGTACTCCTTCTTCAGATTCTCTCATCCCTCCCCCTAAAGGTTGAGTGGGAAACCGACACTCTCGCAGCAACATGACCAACCCTTGAAAGATCCACCAAGAACCCTCCTTAGGCTGGAGTCAAGGCAGAGAACATTGAAAGAAAAATTGGAAAATATTAAATAAGAATTACAACCCAAGAGACTATACACATTGTCTTTTGTCTTTCTTTTTAACTGCACTTGCTATCATTATGAGAGCCAGACATTAAAATCTTACTGTAGACCTTGCATAGATTAAAAGCAGGAACAAAGTTCAGTTTCCAATGAAGCCGCAACCTCACAAGGATGAAATCATCTTTCAAGAAATACTCAGTTCTAGAAAAGAAATTCAAGGAAACGTTCTAGTCTAAAAAAGAATTGGGGGAGGCGCACAAAAAATCAGAGATTCTAGATACATACCAGTTTGAAGCTAATGAGCAGCTTACATATTAAGGCCCATCTTGTTACAATTAGGGCAGTATCTAATCCAGCTATAATTTTCAGACTGATTCGCATTTTCAAAGAGAGAAGGAAGAGAACGCCCAGTTTTCAGCTACTGATGAGTTGGCTATATAATTATCTAGAATCGGTATTTTTGCAAGAATGCATTTGCAAAAACAAAATGAATCCTAAGATAAGATTAAATATAAGATACAAAAACACAGCTCTTACAGATTTCTGATTTTACAGCAAACAAAAAACTCACCTCCAAAAAAACTTTCAGTTTGGTTTAAAATAAGAACTCTCCCTGTGCTTTCTCAAATGCATACTATACACTAAAGTTTGTATAAGTGTTTTCTCTTAGCCTAAACTTATTTAATCCATGGCCCTTTAAGAGAAAACAAAATTGAAAATATTTTCAGGTGTTGCCACTTTACTCAGGTGAACTAAAAAGCATGATTAGAATTTCCTTATTTTTTTTAGCACATAAACCAAACGTTATCGTATTTGCAGATCGAACATACAACACCTCCACAAACCTTTGCCAACTAAGGTAGTTTTAGAAGAAAAGGGGATTACAATTCAGTTAACAGGGATCCATCTGTTTTCTTTTATAAGGCAAAGCAGGGAGGCAACGTCTAGTCAGAGAATAAGGCTCCCACCCACCACACCTGGAAAAGTAAAAAAGGGATCCACCCAGAATAGCAGGGCAGAAACCGATCTGGGCTGTTCAAACTCTCTGGGGGGAAAAAAAACACCACCATTTAAGCTACAAAGCTCCCTGCAACTTTCCACTTCCACAAACCTAATGATAAAAGGGGGAAATAAAAGTTTTGAAACGTATGAAGAACCATATGTAGCTTCCGACTCGGGCAAATTCCTTTCCCAACACACATGCAACATGCCAAAAAAAAAAAAAACCAACCTTTGATTTGGGCTCTGAAAACAGAAGTTTGTTAGCATAATCCAGAAAAATATATAAAATCAAAGAACATACCAAAATGTAAATTTACAAAACTGCTCTCACCCCTCTGAATCTATTCATCTTCCTCTAACAGAGAGACCTAGAAGTTTGTTTCTGGGTCTTGAATATTTTACTTTTCAGCATAACAATTCCCCCAAGTCAGTAGAAATAATAACGGCTTTAAAGTTACCCATCAGCATAGCAGACTCTCTCATTTTTGAATTCTCTCTGCTTACCATAACACAAAAATTCGACTTAGCTTATCCTCCTTTACCCGTCTGTACACACATTTTTTAAAAAAAGGCACACACCTCAAATGTGGACTTCTAAAAACCAGTCCTTTAAGAAAGAAACCCAAGCCTTCGTCAATGTGCTGAGAAAGACAAATCCAGCAAGGTAGTTGATTTTTGGCCACCTCTTCCTCCTTTCAGGATCTTTCCTGGTCTTCTTTCTCTCTCTCTTTTTTTTTTCTCTCAGATCCAACACCTAAAATGGAAGTTGCACCCAGCCAAAGGCTAGGGAGCCTGGGTGGTGACAAACTGATCTGGCAGCCCTACCCCCTCGCTTTCCTAAGTGATGTCAGTCCCTGAGAACTTCCAATAGGAGCCAGGCATAAATCAGGGAGCCTATTTTATCCAATAGGAAACTTTATTATAGGAAATTAAAAAAAAAAAAGGAGAGGAGGAGAGAAACCAGGGAAGTTTTTTATATATATATTTATATTTAAAGTGGAGACCATACAATCTCTGAGGAATTACTGCAGAGCTCCAAGGGGGCTGAAGAAACAAGAGCATTTTAGACTGGCACATCTAAGAGTCGGTTCTCTTTGATGGTGGGGTTCTTGCTCCCTCTCCCTTATTTTCTAGGTAGGGAAAGAAAAAAGAGCTGATTTTATTTGCCTGCTGCTATTTGGTTTGTTGCTTTCTACCCCAAAGCATTTTCCCCAAGGAAGATAGGACGAGAGGAAGAGAGAAATCCTAAAAATAGGATTATTATGTGTTGATTGGTATGATAGAGGGTATCTGAGGTAAACTCTCAATTTCATTGTTTTGGTTTAACTGCATTTGAGCTAATTAGAAAAAATAAATGCCTGGACTTGTTAACAGTTCTTAATGTTTGTACTTTTAACTAGAAGGAAGCTGAATCGAATGGGGTGTTGAGGAAAATCACTGTCTTCCCATTTGTCCCCAAATTTAAATGTGGGTTTGAGGGGCAGAATACATGTAATCCAATAAACGGGCAATATATTTAGAGGAGATAACAGCTTGTGTAAGGAAAATAAATCTCACATCAAGAATATTGGCTTTTTTTGTGTGTGAACTTGAAGCTTAAGATGATCTAATTCATACATTCTTTTTACACTTGACCTAAATAAAGGATTATGCAGGTATTCTTTTTCTGAGTTAAGAGTTATCTTAATATGTTCTTAGGACTGTTAGGTCATAAAGGACAGATCGCATTTTTTTTTATATGCTTAACAGAGACTAGTATTTTATGAGTTACTAATCGAAGGTAATAATGATAAATTGAAATTTTCCTTTTTCTCTTACTGAAAAATTTAAAATCTATCCAGTAGACTGCTAGCAAATAAATCTTCATAAAGTTTTCATAATTTAGAATAGTGATTAAGAGCATAGGTTCTGCAGTCAGATTGCCTGGCTTCAAACCTTCCCCCTTCTTTTTATTTATTTATTTATTATTTTTTTAGGCGAGGCAACCCTTGGTTGACCTCACAGATTGCAAGGACCTTGTCAGCTTACAATCCCTTATTTTTTATTTTTATTTGTTACTCCTACAGCACCTGGTCTTCCTAGGTGGTCTCCCATCCAAGTACTAACCAGGCCCAACCCTGCTTAGCTTCCGAGATTAGACGGGATCGGGCTTATTCAAGGTGGCATAGCCATAGACTTCCTCCTTTCTAAGTACACTGACTCAAGTATATGTGAGCTTGGACAAATTATATAGTCTCTATGTGCCTCAGTTTCCTTAACTATAAAAAGATAATAACTACCTCTTTCACAGGACTATTGTGAGAATTAAAATACACATAAAGTTCTTAAAACAATGTATGGCATAGTATAAACTCGCTAAGAATGAGTTATTATTATCGATATCTACCCTGCCCCAAAACTTTCATTAGCTCATCACCTCCCAATAATAGCAACCAATGATGGAGCATCATTGATGGTGCACTCATCTGTAATTTCTAAAACACCATCATAGAGATAGTATTACCACCATGTTACAGATGAGGAAATCAATGCCCAGCAAGGTTAAGATGCTTATCTGCCTAAGAAGTGAACCCCTCAACAATCTGACTCCAAAGCCCATGATCTTTCCATCATCCTACATTGTGATCAGGATAAAGACCAAGTTCCCTGTCTGTTTTCGAGGTATCACATTTATTCATTAAATATATTAAAGCAACACTTATTAACCATAATCTGACCCGCCCTCATTATCTAAACTGGAATTCCAGTTCTGCTCCTCCTCAGCATGGATGTGCCCTTCTTATCAGGATGATCTAGTCACTATCCCCCACCCCATATTTGGTCTATAGTCTCATAGACCCTCATATTTGGTCTACAGTGGCCAAAAAGGACTTCTCTTAAAAGTGCTAGAAGACCTAACAGGCATCACAGCACTTGTTCGATGGGCTTTAAACAAACTAAAATGGGAAATGAATACATTTACCAGAGAAATGAACAGCCTTTAACTCTCATTATCTACAAATCTTCTCCTATTACCTTATCACATCTTCTACCTCTACTTTCCATCTATTCCTGCTCTTCCACAGCAAGTTCAAAAGCCAAAGATGATTGCCAAAGGAAAATAGTCAGCACAAGAAATGTTTGTTGATTCACTGGCTTCTAGATCAGAGCCATATGCTAAAAAGTTTATGTTCTAGAGATGGATTGGTCTTGTTTTCCTCACATCACCCCTAACAGCTTGCAGGTATTTTGCATTCCTTTTTCGTGTGTGTGTGTGTGTGTGTGTGTGAGTGTGTGTGTGTGTGTGTGTGTGTGTGTGTGTTTCTTTGTCTCCCCCACCAGAAGATAAGCTCCACGAAGGCAGGAACAATATATTTCTAGTTCATAGTGTATCCCTAGAGCTCAGCCTTATATCTCATATTTAGCAACAGATAAATGAGTGAACAAAGTCTCTTGGCTTACTAGTTACATAATCCTGAACAAATCATTTAAAAATGAATTTGTAGATAACATTCAAAATAAAATTATATACAAATAAAAATGATAACTCAGTGAAAAGTTGAAATTTAAATTTATCTGAAACAGCTATCTCCAAATAAAGCATCACAAGCATTAATACTCATTAGGTAAAAAGACTAGTCCCACTTGGGTTATTTTAAGCACCTACTGTGAGCCAAGTACTCTTCTAGTAAATGTCAATAACAATGAGACAGACAAGTTTCCTGCTCTCAAAAAGTTACACTCTAGCAGAGGAAGAGAGAAGATTAATAAATAAGATGTCAGAT
The DNA here is from genome assembly GCF_902729225.1 of Pteropus medius. Lineage (NCBI taxonomy): Eukaryota > Metazoa > Chordata > Mammalia > Chiroptera > Pteropodidae > Pteropus > Pteropus medius. Next base: position 3,904,602 of record NW_024356248.1, read on the forward strand.
GGAGGACTATGCAGAGATTTAAAACAGATAGATGGGGCTGCTTGTGGTTTGTTCTAGATTGGACAAACTCTCTGGAGAGGTGACATTTAAGTTGAAATCTTAATGGTAAGAAACAGCCACCCGTAAGAAGATATGAGGAATGGTAACTACTAATGCTAAAGCTCCAAAGTGTAGGACTGAAACACACTGAATTCAGCAGGGCTGTTGGAAATGAGGAGTAGGCAGGAATCAATATGAAGAGTTCTATATGTTAGAGAAAGGAGTTTGGATTTTATTCTAAGGTAGAAAAAGCATGTGAGGGTTTTAAACAGCAGAATAACAATCTAACCCACATTTTGAAAAGATCTGGCTACGAATGTGATAAATGAATTAAAGAGAGAACAAAAGTGAAAGCAAGGAAATTAGTTTGAAAGTCAAGTGATAGTGATAGGGAGTTCACTAGAGTGGTGGCAGTAAAAATGGGGAGAAGTCAATGGATCAAGGATAGGTTTAAAGATACAGCATTGTTTTTTGTTTGGGGTTTTCCCTTTTCCTTTTTCCTTTTTTTTTTTTTAATGCATGGACTATTACATTCAATGGTTGATTTTAACATGCTCAAAGTTTAACTTCCCAACCCATAACCAGCACCACTTACACACAAAGAAAAGCAAGATACCATTAAACAGTGAAAGATTAGTAAAGAGCTAAGAAAAATTTGTATTTAAAAAAATAAATATTAAAATTATTATATAGGGCAGAGTGCTGTGCTGTTATCTCTACTTCCAAAATAGACTAAAACTCCAAATGCCAAGGAGAAGAAATGAAAAAAAAAAAATCAACTTCAAAAAAACACTGGCTATCCATACAGAGGAAAACAAAATATTTTTACTCCTTTCTACCCTCTGGTGGCTACACATTACCATCCAAAGTTTGTCATTTTTGAAGTCTTAGGTAGGGATGGCCATTTATCATCTCCTTTAGAAATTCTACTAACAAAAGATTTAACTAAAACAGTATTAAATTTAAAAAAAAAAGAACAACCAAGAAGTGAGTCCTCTCTACTTCTTGAAAATTAATCTAATCCTGATAACGATATATTCATGAGGGGATAGAACATTTATATTTTTGTTAGAACTCCAAAGAATCACCTATGACTATACTGGTGGTATTCCACCTGTCTAATCATATCCCGATTCCACAGGAACAGATGCCATAACAAGCACTGTTCTGCCTTGTCTTTTTTTCTCTTTGCTTGCGTGCTTGCTTTTGTGTGTCTGCGAACTGTGGACAACATCTAAAATCTGTCCTTCTGCTAAGTTTCATGTCCTTTCACAAATTGCTTCCTCTTCAGAATACGACAGCTGCAACCGAAAATGACTTATGCTCTCGTTTCTTTTCCAATCTTAAAAGCGGAGGCCTCAAACTAAGGAAAAGAATACCTGACTTGAAAATGCCCAAACCCCAAACCCCCATATTTCAGTTCACTACCTCGAATCCTTTTTGAAAAAGTTTTAGATACCAATGAAGACATATTAGAATGTGCCGTACTACTCACCCCTCCACGTCTTGTCCCTCTGCAGGTTCGGTTTCTTTCGGGAGGCTTCCTTTTCTGCCTCCAGTTGGCCTCAGCGGGGGGCTGCCCCGTCTCAAGTCATCACACTTTGTCGTCAATGGCTTTGGATTCAGTCACTTTCGTCCAGAGCTGGATGTCAGAGCTGGACATCAGGCGACATCTAACAGATTCCGGGACCCGGGGCCTAACGCACACAGGGGAAAGACTTGCTGTCCGGACTGATATCGTGGGAAGCATTCTCGCTAAATGTTTACTCTTGAGGTTACTTAATTTTTTAATATCACCCCTGAAAACTGCTATTTCCAGTCAGGAAGTACACTAAATAAACCAGCTCTAGAAGGACACTGGAGACCAGACGGTTCTGCAAACCCCCGTAGTCACCAGTTCTCTGAGATTTGGGGCTGGAGTGGAAACTGGGGAAATCTTAAATTCATAAACTGACCCAACGATGTCGTTCCGGAACATCCCTGGCCTTAAGGAGATATATAGGTGAGAGATTTGGGGGACAAGGTGCAAGGGGCTTTTTCCTCCATTAAGCCGGAGCGCTCTTAGCCAGGGCCGCGGCCATTTGCAGCCTCCTCAGAGAGAAGCCAGAGGTGTCCTTCAGCCGCCTTGAAGCCTACCTGACTGGAGGATCCTGACCCTCTTTTTGGAGTGTTTTCATCGAGTGCAGAGCGAGAAGCCGGCTGCCATTAGAATTCCTCCCCGACGGGCCCTCCCCCCTACCTCTCACGGCCTGACGGTCTTTCCTCAGCTCTCAAGTCCCTCGAGACTTAGCCTCCCGCCCAAAGCGCTCCTCCTCCTGTGATTGGCTCTCCCAGGAGCCTTCGGCCAATGAGAAGGACGTATCCCGGCAGACGTAAGCCCGAGGGCTGAGGAGGAAGAAGGACGTCGGCCCCGCGACGCGCTGTGTGCGAAGGTAGCGGCGCGAGGTGTGTGGCGCCAGCCGCGTGGCCTCAGGCCCTCGCTGTCACCATCTCTCGGTGCATGAGGGTGCCAGGGTCCGCGGCGGGACGAGGGCACCGGACGGTGGCTGCAAAAGCCCTGCGGCCGGAGCTGGTGGTGAGAGTGAACCCTGAATTCGGGCCTCCGGGATCCCCACGCTCCATTCCCAGAAACCTTCGCGCCGAGGGGGTCTCTCTTCAAAGGAGTTGGGCCAGGGCGCCTGGAGCGTTCGAGGCGCTTAGCTTTGCAGGGCCTTCCGTAAAACCCTGCTTTCAACGCCAATCCCGATTCCATTGGACCTGGTTGGTGAGAGAACCCTCGGGCGATTCGCCCACCTGTGCTTCTTTCTTTGGTAATCCTCCCCGCGTGCGCGCGCAGGCGCGCGCGAGGCTGAACATTGAAAGGAAGTCAGTCGGGCTGGACCGAAGACCCAAGCACAGAGAGGACGGCAGGAACAACTCCTGCTGCAGATCTAGTCCAGGTTGGGTCTAGGAACAAGGCCGGGTGCTAGTGGATTGGGAAGCTTCCCCCATGGCCTTGGTTTGGGCCCTTGCAACAGCTGCCAGCTTCTACCCCATCTCTGGCTGCGAAGGAAATTGAATTTACCCTTTCTTAGTTTACCTTTTCACTCTTTTCTTTCTGATAGTTTGACGTGAACACTTCGGATCCTCGGTGCCACCTGACAGAAAACTGCATGCCAGGAAAGGAACACCAGCTGTGCAGTGAGTGTGGGGGTTTCAGTGCAAAAAGCTGGAAATGTAGTCAGCCTGAAGTCAGAATATCCAGTTTGTTTTGGAGAGGGGTAGAATGCTTAATTATTCTTGCTCCATTGTTAGCCAGGTCATCAACCAGACTGACAAACCTAAAGGCCAATTTCTGGTGGAATCGAGCTCACTTTGGTCAAGAACTTCTGAACCAAGGGTGGGAATGTCCTTATTTCTGTTTTAAGACCTTCCCACTAAGTCCAGCAGCTTCTTTTGTTTACTGTGCACCCTCTGCTGGTTACTATGATAGAGTGAGCTCAGAGAAGTGTGTATGTTTACTAGAGAATTTTATATCAGTATTTTTTCTTAAGTATTGAATTGAGGATTATACTCATGGAACTTGGAAGTGTGGTGCTCAGGAAGAATGAGTAGTCAGCACTAAATGAGTTGAGTCTCCGTAGTAATATGAATGAGGAAGGTTTAAGGATAATAACAGCTACCATTTGCGGGGGGAATAGTTATTATATGCCAGGCACTCACAGTGCTAAGCAATTTTACCTGCATTGACTCATTTAATCTTTAAAACAACCCCACAAGGTAACTACTGTTATCATTCCCATTTCATAAATGAGAAAAGTGAGACTCAGAGAAGTTAGGTCATTTACCTGAGATTCAAATCTAGGCGTATCTCTGAGCTCCCACATGTAACCACTGTGATATTCTTTCTTGATAATACCATTGGCACAATTTCTGGGCTTATGGCTCCCAACTCATGCTATTATCTCTTTTTCAAAATTTCCCTGCCATTCGAAAACAAAAAACAAATTAGTTATAATCATGGTTCTGAAATGTATTATGTCTCACCCACAGGAATCTGATCCGTAAAAACCTAGCTTTGTTAATAGACCAACATGTGTTCTCCTGCTAGTTCCAAAATCCTATATAGGAATCCCCGGTTCCTCAGGTTAGCTTTTCTGCAGCTTCATCACCAGCAACAGAGTGGGGTGTTCTGTGATGTCCTTCTGCAGGCAGAAGGTAAGAGACTATAGCAGGTCCTCAAATAACATCCTTTCGTTCAACATTGTTTTATTATAACATTAATGAGGGAAAAAAATTGATTCCTGACTGAGGCTGTTGTCTCAATGTAGATTTTACACTTTCTCCCCATGTCTGTGTGTTATCCGGGTGTTCTAGTTTCTTTCCACATCCCAGAGATGTGTATGTTAGGTGAATTGGCGGATTCTGAATTGTCCCAGCCTGCGTGGGTGTGGGATTGTGTGTGAGTGCACTCTGAGATGGAAGGGTGTCCTGCCCAGGGTTGGTTCCCGACTTGGGCCGTGAGCTGCCAGGATAGACTCTGGCCACCTACAACACTGAACTGGAATAAGCAGACTGGAAAATAATTATCTGACTTATTTTTATTACTGTTTCTTAAATGTATGTATAACTCACATTTATTTCAATATTTAATATTAGAAATGTGTTGGTGGTTCTTTATTTAGGAGTTGGGTAACATTTTCGTGACCAGAAATATGCTGTCGGAACTTAACTGTTGTTTATATCAGTTAGCCTGTGGGAAAATTGGTTTCTTTACAGTCATTTTGCTTAAAGTTGCAATTTCTAAGAACCTATCGATGGCATTAAGTAAGGACTTACTTAAGTGGGGACTCAATTGCAACTCACTTTAGAATAAGATAAAATGAGTTTAGGATCAGGGAGTGGAGTACAAAACCAGAAAAAAATGTGTTAGCACTGTGAGCTGTTTGGTAAAGAGCTGTTTGTTCCTAGGACTGTTTTCGAGCATGAAAATGAGACTGTGCTCTTTTTCTCTTAAAAATTGAAATGAATTGTAAAGTTTTTTTAAGTGTAGAAACTATAAAATATAGATAATAATGAGATAGTTGTGAAGATTGTGTTAACATACGTAAAGCACTTAGAACAATGCTTTTATTGTACAAAGCACATTATAAGTGTTAAATGACACTATTACCTATTTTCCTCTTTTCTGCCAGGCTGTTGCTTAATTATTTTTTGTCTTCAAATTGATGGTTTTTGTTGTTTGTTGTTAGACCTAAAAATATGTAGCTTATTTCTACCTCTTCTCGTAACACTTGAAATGTGACATCATCATGAGGTAAAGCCTGGTATACAGTAAAAGGCCCAAGACTAAGAATCAGTTTAAATCCTAGCTTTGTTACTTAGAAACTAAGTGACAAATGGGCAAGTGCTCAGTTTCTTCATTTATAAAAAAGGATTATGACAACCACTGTTGGGTAGCACTCTACAGTTTACAGAGTATATATACTGTAGTGTCTCCTATTATAGCCTTGTGAGATAATGTTAGATGGTCCCAGTTCTACAGGTGAGTGCATTGAGGCCTAGAGTTAAATGACTTGCTTGTTAGTTTTTTTAATAAGTGCAGAGTTGGGATTCATTCCTCAATTCAAAATAAAAAAGTATCAATTACCTGTTGTATGTTAATATAATGTATTGGCATGGGCATGTAGTATATATGAAGATAAAAGTCCTTCCTCACAAGGAAATCATGTAAGGGGAAGACATTCAAATTACCACTGTATTCAAGTAACTGAGCAGTATGATAAATAACATATTGGGTAAGTATAGGCTGATATACAGCATCCTTCATAGACTTGAGGAAGCTGGGGGATGGAGGTTAGGGAGATTTTCTTGGAGGAAATAAACCTTAGGTGAGGTCTGAAGGACAAGCAGAAGTAGGAAGAAGTGGGGAAAGATTTTTCTCAAGCAGAGAGAACAACATACAATCAGATGTGACTAGGAATTTGTGAGTGGCTCATTATGCCTAGAGTGTGAACAACAGGAAGTGTATTGACCAGAGATATTGCTAGAGAAATTAGTAGCAGTTATGTAAGGTCTGAAGAGTTATGCAAAGGAAGCAGCAGGTCTTGTCCTCAGAACATTGGGAATTGTATTTAAAGGTTTTAAGAAGGTCATGATCAGATATCTGCTTAGAGACAGCACTCAGGCCATATGAGAATTATTGGGTTATTCTTGAGCCCAGATAGGAGGCCGTTTTTTAATCCAAAATAGAGGGAATGGTGACCTGAACTAAAGCATTGAGAATAGAGAAATTTCTGGCTTTTGAGCTGTTAAAGAGAATTTATAAAACTTGTTGCAGTTGTGAGACCCCTGGATTCAAACCTTGTGTGTGGTACTTACCAACCACATAATTGTGGGCACATTATTTAACCATGCTACAATTTATTTATCTGTAATAACAATAGCTACATCATAGGGTTCCAGTGAAGATTAAATGAATTAATACTGGTAAAACCCTTAGAATAATACCTGGCACATAATAAGGTATTGAGTATTAGCGTTTCTTTAAATTAATGTTTGATTAAATTAATGCAGTGGGTAAGAGAGAATCAAAGATGACTTCTAGTGCTCAAGCTTGGGCAACTGGGTGTGATACCTTACTCTAATATAAGAAACGAGAGGTTTTAGGGAATAAGGAATGGGTAGTAATATCTATGCTTAGCTCATGAACATTCCAGTCTGCATGAAATAACAAAGTGGGTTTCCCCCCCAGGTGAGGCAGTCCCAGCCCATTGCTGCATCCTGTCTGCCTGCAGCCCCTTCTTCACAGAGCGCCTGGAACGGGAGAGGCCAGCTCAGGGTCGTAAGGTGGTGCTGGAGCTGGGAGGCCTGAAGATCAGGACACTTAGGAAGCTGGTAGACTTCCTGTATACCTCAGAGATGGAAGTATCTCGAGAAGAAGCCCAGGATGTGCTTTCTGCTGCCCGTCAGCTCCGAGTATCTGAACTAGAATCCCTTCAGCTAGAGGGTGGGAAGTTGGTGAAAGCCCCTCAGGGCAGAAGACTCAACAGGGAGTGCTTACAGCCTCCAAGTGCTGCACCCATCTCTGCCAGGGTAGTGGCATCCAGCCGCCGTCCTCGAACTCCACTGCCTATTACCCAGACTCCCTGTTCTCTTGGGGCAGTGAGATTGAAGTCACTGGGGATGGAGGAGGGGGTCCAGGACAAGAGCAACCGACAGAATGCAGAGAACTTGTCAGACACTCTTCTGCTCAAGAGGAAGGCCAGAGCCTGCCCAGCTCCACAAGAAAAAAGCTCTTCACCATCAAGCCACAGTCAGGGGCCTAAAGAGAGTAAGAGTGACCCTGCCCTTGGTCCTACAGCACTTTCCCCCGCAAGCCTGTACCCCTCTATGGATGAGCGACTGTTGCCCAGAAAGATCCGGCTGAGTCGTTCAAAGCCATCTCCTGATGTCTGTACATCCAAGCCTCCCAGTATTTTAAGTGGGCCCAGCTCAGTGCCCACAGCCCCTGGCCGGCGTCTCTGGCGACAAAAGAGTATAAATAAAGAAGCACCAGAGGACAAGCAGAAACCAGGGAGAACTAGTCCTCTAGAGAGCACCCCAAGCCCATCTGGTCTTGGAAAGACAGGTGGGATTAAGAAGCGGAGCCCCGAAGCCAGGGCACCTAATTCGGACTCTGCAGAGGAGGGACAGGTTGGGAGAGTAAAACTTCGGAAGATTGTCAACGGGACCTGCTGGGAGGTGGTGCAGGAGCCTCCCCTCAAAAACTCTCCAGACAGTCCTCATATCCCAGAACCTGGAGACTCAGAAGAACCCCCAGGGACTCAGCCATCCTCAGTTAACCAGCAGGAAATGTCATCTGCGAGAATAGATGTGTGTCAGGACTCCCCGGTGTGCTCTAGGCTACAAGACATTCTGCTTTCTGCTAGCCGCTCCCCAGACCCCCCAGTGGTGAAGTCTGAGTTTGAGTCCAGTCCAGAGCTGGTAGGGAAGGAACCTGAGTTTGATATTGACTGCACAGAGCCGTATGCATTTGACACATCCCTGCTTGGGCAGCCCTGTGAAGCTGAGGAGTACCGAATCACAAGTGCTGCTGCCACCAGTGAGCTGGAGGAGATCCTGGACTTCATGTTGTGTGGCTCAGATATTGAGCCGCCTACAGGATCTCTGGCGAGTCCTGGGGCTGAGGGCTGTAGGACCCCTAGTTATCACCTGACAGAAACAGGAAAGAACTGGATCGAAGGAGAAGAATGGTATTTACCAGACATGGAACTCTGGCCCAGGGAGTTCACAGGATTGGAAAAGGAACCTGTTGGTGAGAACAAAGAGCCAGCTGAACCCTTTAGTCCCCTTGTCATGTCCTCTGCAAACAAAGAGCCTGTTGAGCCCCTTAGCCCCCTTGTCATACCCTCTGAGATGAGTGAAGGGGAGGTGCTTTCAGTAGGAGGCTCTTGGACTCAAGACCTAGAAATTACCAGCTCCCAGCCACTGGATGATCAGAGAGACAAACTTCTCCACATTGACTCCTTTGACCCTCCCCAAAGGTCCTATGGAGACCTCTCACCTCCATGTTCAAACTGGGGGGAGACTGGGCTAGAAGCGTCCCTAACTACAGATGAAGTGGTATACTCTCCTCCAGAAACAGGCAAGGAGGCATGTAGCAACTCTGAGCAGCTGGACCCACTTCCTGCCAGCCCTGAAGAGGAAGAGATTGATGTGGTAGACTGGACATCAGAGGGGAGGCTGGTGCCCACCAGTATTCCCTCCGTGTGGCCTGACCCTTCCTCAGAGTCAGAAACAGAGGTAGACATACTAACGTAGTGGAGTGGGAAAGGCAGTTTAGGGCACTGGGAGGATGGGAAGTGTTGGCTAGCAAAAGGAATATTGGCAGAGAGGTTAGCACATGTCCTGTCCTCCCCTCCCTAGGTTTTGGGAGCCAGGCATAAGTACGATGGGTAGAAAATTATGAACTTGAACCATCTTATTTCCTATAATCTATTTTCCAGTTATTGACAAACAAATGAAACAATAAATTGCATGGTCCCCAATTTTAATGGGTCATAAATAGCCAAGGCCAGGTCTCCCAGGTTATGAGGCAGGTTATGTGGTAAGATTCTATGCAAGAGAAAATAAATGTTCCAGAAGGTGTGAAGCAGTGCTGGGGTGGAACAAAGTGGGAGGGAGTGACAGGATGTTGTCCAGCACCTATGTGTGGGGCTTATCCATTGCCAGTATGGAAGTCTAGCCAAAACCTCTGCAGGGGCCAGGAACAGGTACTTCCATCATCACTTCTAAGAAGTGAGTTGAAAAAATAAGTTGCTTTTAAAAAATAAATTATTTACTTTTCCCCCATAGTTTTTACAAGTATTTCACATGCTCTACCAGAAACCCTAGGATTTCTTGGTTAATTGGTGACCTTAGGCTATGAAAAAAAAGGGGAGGGGGGTGACCAATCCTGTAAGGCTGGCTTTTGTCCATCCCTTACCATAAGATTAACTTTTACTTTATTACACAAATACTTTATTTCAACTTTTATTAAGCAAATCAAATCCAAAAACTTTTTTCAATGCCTTACTAGAGGGTTGCCTCACAACTTAACCATCATTTCTGGAGAAGAAACCATAGCTTCAGGCACATGACTGAAGTTTAGCCATGTCCCATCATAAATGCTCCAACATCACCAGGTACAGATGGCTGTGAAAATAAGGGGAAGAGGGTTAGAGAAGGGATCCAGGCAATCATATAGCCTGAGGAAGACATGCCCCTAACCCTTGAACCCACAGACTCTGCAGAGCTCAAGGAAGGACCGCATCCTCCTCCCACATCTCAACATGTCAGGTGCCTGACCACATGTCAAAGCACTGTATGAAAGACTATGGATAAAGACAAGGTCAAATCCATGGGACTAGCGGGGAGAGGACTGTAAGACAGTGTTACCACATGGGGCTAAGCTATTAACAGACCATACTAGGAACAAAAAACAAGGGGGTAAGCATAAGCATACCCGAAATTACACAAAGATTTTGCCAATAAAAGGGGAAATCACGACCCATGCAAATAAAAAACGTGTCAATGATTTTATTTAACTCATAAAGGAGGGAACTAGAGGAATTTACCACTTCAAAGAATCAAAACACATATCATCAGGGATGTGGAAAATGAATTTTTTAACAAAAATACAAAACTGGTCCATTCCTTCAGGGTAACAATTAACTACATCTTCAAAGGACAAAAATTGCGTTTCTATAAATCATTTACACGTCTATCAGTTCTACGACTTGGCTCAAAGATCGTGAAATGAAACATCAGCAAAGGGCACACTAGGTAGAAAACTTTTTTTTTTTTTTGCCGATTTCAGTTATTTCTACCAGTAAAAAGGAGAAGTATTCCCAATAGAGGAAATACTGAGGAAAAAGTCATGAAAAAAATTGTAGCCCCTGTGTGAAAGGCGGGACAACAGTAAGGGCTGCTTCACGAAGAGCCACAAGATGAACCAAACTCCTCCCCTAGCCCCCGGCCCCATACCTCAGCTTGAGGCGTGCTGCCCAACCTCCCTACGAAAGGTGCTTCTTCAGCTCCTCCACCACCTCCTGCGGGTCAGGGAACTTGAGTTTGCGTGGGGGCCCCTTCTTAATCCCAGTCCAGAGCTCCGCACCTGGGAAAAGACCAAATGGAGTTATTATCTCTCCCAGCGGCTTCTGAGACCAGCCCTTTCCCGCCTCGGACCCCTGCCCTCGTCCCCCAAACCCGCGCCCCCACTCACTGCTGCCGTCCGGGCGCAGCAGCGTCACCTCGAAGCTGCCCCTCCGGGGCTTGGCAGGGTTCACCTCCACTGGAAGCTCCGGGGCCTCCAGGCGCAGCGCCTGGCTCAGGGCCGCAGCGTTGCGCCCGTAGACGCGTCAACTCGTGCTATGGAGAGACGGGGAGCATCAGAGACTGGGGCCCTGGGCCTGCAATGCCCTGGCACCCCCCGCTCTCCGTGACTCTCCAGGTCCCTCACCAATGCTCGATAACGACGGTCGCCACCTCCACTCCCTTCTGGCCGCCAGCCAGCTTCTCCCGCTTCTCGGCCACCGCGCCCCCCGCCGCCTCGGCCTTCCGCTTCCTCCCGCCGGGAGCCATGGCACCTGGAGCCCGGCCGGGAACTGAGCCGACCTGGGGTGGGAATAGGGTGAACACGCGGCCAACTGAGCGGCCACGCGACACTGGACGGCCCCTCTCCGAGCTCCAAAGGGCAGGCCAAAGCACTCCGCTCGCAGAACAAAACCTCTGCCAAGCGGAGGAAAGAGAGGCGCAGGCGCACACGTGGTCGGGAGGCGGGCCCTCCAGGCACAGCCACTCTGCGCGCAGAGTCGGGGGAGGTACGGTACCTGAACAAGACCAAACCACCGGTGCTTGGGGTAGGGGTGGGCGAGCACAGCAGGGGCGGGGCCTAGAGTAGCTCGGTTTTTCTGTAACCGCGCCTCTGGCTAAACCGAGTGCATCATGAACTCGACCCCCACCAGCCCTCAAAACCTCCCTGGCACCAAGTCTACAGTCTAACTCGGAGCGCTTGGTACTCTGGTTTGCGGAAACCAGCCTTCCATGACTCCCCTAGTCCGAAGGACTGTCGCCTGACGTTTGATCAAACTAATCAGAATGGCTTTTGGAGTGAAGTTGGAGGTAGGCAATGCCTCTGCAGTTGCCTGGCTTTTTAACACACAAGTAACTCGAGAAGACACATCAAAAGGAAATCCTAGTCTCTTTATTATGGAAAACTAGCAACTGGGTGTGAGGAGAATCAGTACAAGGGTTAAGTGAAACCCCAATTCTGCCCAGAAGCGTCTCCTCCAGGCCCACCACAAAAAGGAAGGTCTCAAACCTCTATTTCCCTTCCTCCCAACCTCTATAAAATAGATTCAATACTGTCTTCAATGAGAAAACTTTGTGTTTAAAGGCTTCTCCTTGGGACCAGTGACAAAATTAGGTTTATACTTTTTAATGAAGGCCACAGACCACCCAAACGGGCCTAAAAAAGTAAAGGTCCTTGACAGGAAAATCCTAGTGCTGACTCTGTACCCTGGCATCTTGTGTTAAGGTTTAACCTAATTTAAGTAGTCTGTGTAGGTCCACAAAGGAATAATGAAACCACAGCGCGATGGAGATGAGTGGTGGGCAGCACTCAACACACTGATGCAAGCTTGGAGGGGAAAGCATTTCCTCACCATCACATGAGCTCTCCCTCTTCCTCCAGTGAAAACAGTTGGCCACAGCAGTGGAGGCCTTCTCGGAGGGTGCCTGTTAATTCCCTGGATGCTTCTTTAAAATGAGAAGCAGCACCCAACCCCACCTAGGCACAGCCAACAGGGAAAATATAAATAAAGGCCAAGGCCTCAGGCAAGGCTTGTGGTTACAGAAGGGGCCGGGTCTCAGAGGTGCCTGGGATTGTCGAGAGGCACTAACTAGCAAGGCAGGGAACCTATTTGTTCTTCTTGCTTTCCCCTTCTGGCACTGCTGTGGGGGTTGGAGCCACAGGCTGTTCCTCAGGAATACTATCTCCAGCCTTCGATAGCTTCTTGGCCCGTTGATACAGCTCATTCAAGCTGAATTCTCGGATCACGTTCTCCTGCACAAAACAGATGCACACAACAGGGTTCAGGTTGGAAAGGAGACTTCAGAGCCTGGGAAGTAAGAGGTATTTAGAAGCAGTCTAGGAAAGGAGGAAGCAAAGGACAGATATCTACTCTAACTTAAATCTCTTTTTTGGACACTTGGAAAAGTCAACTAATATTTAAGTACCTATCACTGTGCCAAGAATTACAGCTACACATTTAATGTAATCTGCAAAACAACCCTGCGAGCCAAGAGTTACTGTCTCCAATTTATTACTAAGGAACCTCAGGCCTACAGACGACTGGTACAAGGGCTTTTGACACTGAATCTTAACAACTGTTCCCCAGTACTCGCAGGTCTGGCACATGATAGAAGCATAATATAAATCTGCTGAGTGAATTCAGGAATGAGGTCTAATAACTAGTCCACACTCTCAAGGCTTGTAGGCAAGTGGCAGAGCTAGGAATCAAACCCAGGTTGGACTCCACACCCTTCTCCAAACCATGGGCCCACTCCTATACCTCAGAGAAAGTCCAAGAGACAGCTCGTCCTTTCTTGTCAATCTGTGGCCGCCGCATGACCTCCTTGCCACCTTGGAACAGGATCAGGGTAGGAAGCTGCTTGGTGAGGGGCGATGTGCTCACTTTGTACCTACAGGGCCCAGAAAATACTTTGTAAATACACCTGTAAACACCACTCAAAGTGAATCTCTGCTTATACCTTCTGCCTAAGCCCTTACGTACCGTGTACTAACATCAGTGTAGCGTCCAACGTCCACCTTCCCAAAATTTAGCCCCGTACAGTTGTACCTGAGAACATATTATTACACATAGTCAAAGAAGAGACTGGATCAAGGGAAGAGAGGAAGAGAAAGTACAGCTATTAGAGGGGGTGGGGGATGCCTTTGGTTGTAATGTGCAAAAATCAAGGCCAAAAACAATGAGAGGGAAGATGCAGCATTGCAATTTCCACCATGCCTCCCTCTGCACTACTCACTTGAGGGAGAGGTCAGCGTAGATTGGAGCAAATGATTGGCAGTCACTGGACCAATTGGCAAAGAATTCCACTATCCACGTGACCCTCTTGTCCCGCTCCAGCTCTTCCTGCCACACACAGGGAAGAAACAGTGAGCTGGATCACACAGGTTTCTGGAAAGGTTCAGGCCTTAGCATCTAATTCCTCATCCCGCTTCCCCTGTCCGCCTCCCCTAGCTCCATGAAAATCCGCAGTGCCCTTGACTTCCATTCTGAAGCAGTTGCTCCCGGTGTGTACAGAGCACAATTACAAAATTACCCACCAGGGACCCAAGAAACAGAAGGGAGGACGAACACTCACATCAATGGTTTTATCACTGAAGTACTTGATGTACTCAGGGCCCATGTACAGGGGAGGTTTGCACGTCATCAGGAACACTGAATACAGAAAAAAGATGTCATTGGAACCATATATAAGGCCTTGGGGAGGGGATTTACTTTCAAACCAATCCAGAGATTTCAAGCACCAAAGAACACTTCGTGGACATACACAGACCACCGATACATTCCCTTCCTCTTAAAATAGTTTCCATAGATTCTTATTGTCTGGGCCACACACATAATTAGGTACAAGATATGGAAGAAGGGTATGAAGAAACTGGTTGGGGATTGCAATTGGGTTCCCACAACCGAGTCTGTAGTTTCCTTACCTATGCAGAGTGTGATGTAAAGCAGGCCCATGCGGATATCCAGGCGGAAGAAAAGAAGTACATTGGCCACTTTACTAAACATGAAGATGTTGCCTATGTGTTGCTCCACAGTGACTGAAACACAAAGATGTCACAGGTCAGGTTGGGCGGCATGCTCCTATATCCCATTCTTTGTCTTTCTTCCTGGGGTACTTTGAAATTGGAGAGGGGGAGGGAACAAAAGTCTAAGATCAAATTCAGCCTTGGCGTGGAATGAGAAAGTAGTTCGCCAAATAATACCCCTCTCATAACATGAATGAAAGCACCTCTGGAGGGCGTCAGTCCTACCCGTGGGAGACTGAGCAGCAGGCTAAACTCACTGGATCTGCGGTTCTTCATCATCACAATGGCACTGAGAAACATCAGGATCTCTACTTCTCTCTGGAACAGAATCAAAGTGACAGGAATGCTGTCAACAGAGATGATTTGGTTAGGTAAGGGAGCTAAAAAGCAGCAGAGATCCAAACTGGAAATGGTAACAATAAAGAAAGAACTGGAGTTAGCTGTGGCGTAGAGGGAAAATCACCAGCCAGAAAGATCTGGGTTCAGGTTCTGCCCCTGCCACAAAATGGCTGATGCCTTCCAGCAAATCACTTAACCACTGAGCTTTGGTTTCCTATTTCAAAATGCTATTGTGACGATTAAATGATAATAGGCATAAAAGAGTTGTATAAAGTATGAATGGTGTAAAAGTGTGAGATATTGCAACCAATTCAGTCTGATCCTGGTAAAATAAAACTTCCAGGGAAACTTTCTCAGTAATATTCCATTAATATAATATATGGTTATTCTGTTTGTTTGGGTTTACTGAGATCATTCCTCTTCACCAAATATCATAGTGATAATCCATGTACCTTCAGTATAATCTGAGAGCTTAAGGAAGCCTTTCAGAGATCTCAAAGGCCCTTTCCAGTACCCTTGGCTTAGAGTTCTTTCTCACATTCTAGAATGTAAACTCAACTGGAGCAAAGTGAGACAGACAATAAACAAGACAAGGAAAGGATAACTTTATTACTATTTTTTTATTATTATTTATGCCTACAGCACCTGGTCTTCCTAGGTGGTCTCCCATCTAAGTACTTACCAGGCCCAACCCTGCTTAGCTTCCAAGATCAGACATCAGGCTTGTTCAGGGTGGCATGGGCATAGGCCATGGACCGTAGCTCCACTGAGGCGTGAACTCGGGACCTTCTGTGTGTAAGCACACAGTCTGCTGCCCTTGGAAGCCTAAAACTGTTGTCCTTTGTCGTCATTTCTCCACAAATTTATTGTTCTTTGTTGAAGATGCTATATAAGCCAGAGGGCTAAGCCGCTTCTTTGAGTTACTCATTTTCCCCTGGGTATCTCCCATGTATACATGAGGTATACATGTTAACAGACTTCTATGTCTTTTGTCTTTAATCTGTCTTTTATTACGGCAGTCTCAGCTGAGACCTCAGAAGGATAGAGAGAAAGTTATTTTTCCTCCCTTACAATGCCTAAAGGGACTCCTATTACTCAGATTCAACAGTAACATTTTGCCAAAATGGTTCCATTTCATCTATGCTACCCAATTTTTTGTTGGAGAAACTTAAAGCAAATTCCAACTGTATCATTTCACCTGTAAATACTTCAGTGTGTATCTCTTACAAATACGGACTTCTTTTTCTAACAAACCAAAATACCATTATCACAGCTAACACAATTAATAATTCTTTAATGTCATCTAATACTTTGCCCTTATTTTAAAAATCCCAATTATCTCAAATTTCCTTTGTATTGTTATTTGTTCAAATCAAGACTAAGCAAGTGAGATCCACACACTGCCTTTGGCTGATGTGATTCTTTGGTCTTCCTTAATCTCTAACTCTAAAAGATACCTGTTCTTCCTTTTCACTCCAAGCTATTTATCTGTTGAAGAAATTGAGTTGGTTGTTATTGTCAACTTTCCCACTTTCTGGATTTGGCTGTTTGCATACCCATGGTATTTGTCTGATGATGATCTTCTATCTTCCATATTTGTTGTAAAGTAATAATGAAATTTAGAGGTTTAAATACAATGAAATTCAAATCTTTTGCCAAAAAGACATCACAAGTGGTGCTAGATACTCTCCACTGCATCCCTTCAGAGGACATATCAACTTTTCATCTGATGGTTTTAGCATCTACAGATGATCAGTGCACAGAGTTATTATTTCGTTAGAGATTGCTAAATGATTTTTAAATTTGATCATTCCTTCTGTATTTATTAGTACAAATTCTTCTATTAGGAAATCAACATTCCCTTATCATTTGGTTATGCTTGATTCCCTTATCATTTGGTTATGAAAGGAAAAACAAAATGCTTGATTCTTTCCTTTATTTAAGCAAATAGAAATAAACTTTTATTCTTCTAAACGACTGAAAACTTGAGATTTACCTGTTATTGCTAGCCTTATTTACCTTACTATCATAACTTCCCAATCATCGAGTTAAATCAGTAAAACAGATTTTCCAGGAAAACACTGGCTATGAACCCTAAACAGAGATGCTCTACGACTCAACAATGAACCTGATAAACCCATCATTAAAGTTGAAAATATCGTAAGGTGAAAAGGTATTTAACACTACACTGTGGAATATGTTGTTCACCCTCTTGATGGTGCGGCTGACTGGGAGCTGTGGCTCACCGGGAGCTGTGGCTCACTGCCACTGCCCAGAATCACGAGTACCGTAACACACGTTGCTAGCTCAGAAAAAGATTAAAGTCCAAAATTTGATGTATGGTTTCTACTGAATGTATATTGCTTTCACACCTAGATCCTAGTTGAAAAATTGTAAGTTAAACTACCTTAAGTCAGGGACCATCTTAAGTTAAAAAGAATTCTATCAGTAATAATAAAATATAAAACCTCCCAGTATTTTGCATATTATTAGACAAGAGTACACAGAGAAATTAATTATATTAAATGTCCCTACCCTTATTAAAATCTTCATTACTATCCACTTATATTTTTGAGTTCCATTTTGGTTAAAGTGGTATAGCATATCAGATCTTTTGATGTAGCAGGGCGACATTTCAGCTAATTAATAACACTGTCTGGGAAAGGACGGGGAAGGATGAAAGAGTAAACAAGGAGTGGAGGATGAAAGTAAGGAAGTGGATTCTAGTAAAGGTCAAGACTCATTTTGGGACTGGAAAAAAAGACGAAAACTGAGGCTGACCCTTTCTCAGAACACAGATGTGCTATAGAGCAAAGGGCCTAGGACGTCAGCTTATCTGCCTGAGTGGTCTCTCCACTCCTACTTAGGAAATACAGCAAGAGGCTTGGGATAGGTTTCTTTGTGATGTAATTTTTATGATTCCTTTTCAATAAGCCTGTTAGTTTCATTCATTTTTGCACCCTCAGGATGCAGCATAGTTCCTAGCATACAGCATGCACTCTGTGTGTTAACTGAATTAAGAAATGGGTGATAAGAGTGTGCAGGTACTATGACCGGAAGAGTGGTTTCAAATCCCAGTTACTCACTGGTTGTGACCTTGGACAAGTCTCCTAATCACGCAGAGATCATTTCTTCACCAATAAGACGGGAATACTCCTATTTGTCTTGATTACCTCTCTGGCTCCATATGAGAGCACAGTAAAACACCGTACCTGCGCGTGTAGCATTTGGGCAGGGCTGTTGACGAATATGAATAGTAAGATGGAAAGAATCCTGGACTCAAGCGTCAGAAGGCCCAGGCTGATGTGCAGGAGGCTAACTTGCTGTTTTGCCATCGATGACGGTCCAGGCCCTATACTCTAATGGCAAATTCGCAACAGGCTCGGAACCTCAGGTGTTCTCAAAAAGGTGAACCTCGGGGCCCCCTGATGCAACCGCGAGGGAAAGGGCAGTCAAGGTCGCCGGGTCCCGAGGCGGGGGTCGCTCACCCAGTCAAAGTCACACGGGTTGCCGTCTTCGCGTTGCGTAGGGAGAGTGTGGCAGAGCGGGGGCAGCTTCCTCACGAGTAGGAAGGCAGCAGACAGCAGGGCTGACAGAAGATAGTAAGGTCGGGCCAGCCATCGTGAAAGTCGCGGCACCGAATACACCAGAGCAATTAAGGGTGCCAGGACCGCCATCTTCTGGGCCCACGGGTGCTCGCCGCTCTCCGGCGTCGGGGGGTCTGGCCCCGCCTCTCCCGCCATTCAGCCTTCTATTGGGCCTAGCCTCGGATGCACCGCCTCCGGACCCAGAGGTAGGTCTCTGATTGGGCGCCGCGATAGGGAGGAACTGGAAAAGGGACTTGATGCTTTATTCGTCGATCTCGCTGTCGCTTTTTTCCGCCTAAGTCATTTTATTGGATATGCGACTGTGGCTGGCGGCGACAACAAAGATTTTAATAAGGTTAGATAGCACTTTCTGAACGTGCTCATAAAGCGACGGAAGTAGTTGCCGGGAAAAGGTAGGCGGGTCCCGAAGCATCCAATGATAAGTGGCTCAGGGAGGAAAAGGACGGTACGCGGTGAAAGGATTGTCCAATGAAAATCACTAGCGCCAGACACCGGGACAGAGGGGAAAATGGAGAATTTCACGGCGCTGTTCGGAGCTCAGGCTGACCCACCGCCGCCCCCAACTGCACTCGGCTTCGGACCAGGAAAACCTCCACCTCCGCCTCCCCCTCCTCCAGGCGGGGGACCGGGCACAGCTCCGCCCCCCATCGCGGTCACCGCCCCTCCCGGCGCAGACAAAGCAGCTGGTTGTGGTCCCTTCTACCTAATGCGGGAACTGCCAGGTGAGTACTAGGCCTGGCCGAAGTCAGCCAATCAGATCATAACGAGGGGGTGATGGGCATGCTTCTAAGCCGGCCAGCAGAGGTGCAAGGTAACCTAGGCAACGAGTGCCAGCACCTTAGAGCTCTAAATTGAAAGGCCTTGAGGATTCACAACCAAAGGGATGATGATGTGAATTCTTCGGATGGATTGAGGATGAGAAGAGAATGCATCCCCATGACCGTCTTTCACGTCATATCCGGTCTCTGTCCCTGACACTGGATTATGGCTCTCTAAAAATGATCCATAGTTTGAGTTTGGAACTCAAGAGTCCCGATTTAACATCCCTGTGGACCTAGAGTTTTAGTTTCAGATCTGCCACAAACTTGATGTTGGTTTGGGGCATGTTACCCGCCTCACGGCTTCTGGCGTTTCTTCAGCTGTTTGAAGTGATTAGACTTGAACCAGATTCTTTCATTCAAAAAATTATTTTGTTGAGCACCTACTATCTACCAAACACTGTTCTAAATGCTGACGATACAGCTGTGAACAAGACTGACAAGATCCTTGCGTTTTTGACGTTTACATATCAGTGGAGCAGGCACAGAGTAAATAGGATAGCAGATACTGGTTAGTGCTACAAGGAGAAAACGTAATAAAGAATTGAGGAGGCACAACTACTTTAGCTAGAGTGATCAGGTAAGCCCTGAGTAGGTAACATTTGAGCTAGAAGGTAAGCATAGAGAAAGGGCCAGCCACGTACGAATGAGAGGGAAAGACGATTCTAAATACAGGAAGTGAGATCAGAAGCCCCCATATGAAAAAAAGCTTGGAAGGGACAGAAAACCAGTTGGACTCCAGTGACATGAACAAGAGAAAAAAGTGATAGAAGATGAAGAGGTAGGGGTTGCGGGGGCGGGCCGGGGGGGTTGTAAGCGGAGGCCTTTATAAAGCATTTAGATTGTAAAGTCAGGGGAATCGATTTTAACACAGGAAGGCGACATGATCTAACTAATTTATTTATTTTTAATCATTCAAGCAGCTACATTAAGAATGGGAAGTAGGGAAACCAGTCAAGTTACTGCTTAGTAGCCCAGGAAAGAGATGATGGTTTTGACTAGGCGATAACTGTAGAAGGGAGAAATGAATGGATGCAAGATAAATGTTAGAGGTAGAGCTGACAGGAACGAAGGGTTGAATATAGAAGTAAAGAAGAGAGGAATAGGGGATGATTTTTAAATTCTTGGTTTGAATAATTGAGCAGATGGTAGTGCAGTGACCAGGAAGGAACAAGTTTGAGGAGGTGGAAGTCAAGTCATTTTGGACATGTTAAGGCTCCAAAATGCCTTTCAGTACATTGTAAGTCCTACTGCTATATCAAGAGTTGAGGGAAATAATAATGAACATAATACATACTTAGACTAGCCCCTTGAAGTAGGCATTGTTATCTGCATTTTATAGTTAAAAACACAAGCATAGAGAGGTTGACTTTGGTTGGTTGGTTAGTGGTTCATGTTTACGAGCAGTTTCTTTAACCTTACCAATTCTGATCGTACCTATTTATATCAATCAGTTGACAGATACTGAATAGATATTCTGGGCTAATGCCAGTGGTATAGGAAGGTGGGGTCATGTAGTGAAAGGGGAAAAAGATTAATAAGTTTGATCCTTGTTTTTAAGGAACTTATTTTACTTAGGGATGCAAATCACGTGGTTTAAGGATAAAGTAGTAACTGTATTTCTTATCAAGGCCAATTGCATTACTTCATGGTCATAGCAACTATTAAGAACTACATGATGGTTTTCAAAACGTGTTTCTTATCCAAAATGACAGAGGAATAAGTGGTCACTTGAGCTGGACCTTGAAGAATTCATATTGGTGAGGAATATTAGGAAGAATTTTCCTATAATTAGGTCAATTTTCCTAAAAGACGTTTCCAAAAAGGAAACACTATGAGGGGTGGTTTTTGTTTTTGTTTTGTTTTTGTTTTGTTTTGTTTTTCAGGAGATGGTAGAGACCCATTTGGATGGATCAGAAATTTTGCATAGGGAACTGGTGGTTGAGTAGGCCTCAAAGCTAAATTATAGTAAGATGTGTTTAACCATGAGTGCCAGATAAAAAGAATTTGAGCTTTTTCCTGAATGTGATAGGAAACCATTGAGATTTTTGAACTGAGGAGTAGTGCTTCTAAAAATACCTGGAGAATGAGCGTGCTATGTTCTGAAGTAGAGAAACCATGAATGATGTGAGGAAGATTTGGAGTCAAAAAAAAAAAAGAGTCTACAGCCATGCCACCCTGAACGTGCCCGATCTCGCCTGTCTCGGGAGCTAAGCAAGGTCGGGCCTGGTTAGTACTTGGATGGGAGACCACCTTGGAACAACACCAGGTGCTATCGGCATTTAAAAACAAGAGAGAGAGAGAATCTGCATAGAATTGACTAAGAGGAAGTTGGAAATGCAAGTTTAGTTTTCAGGAGAGGAGTCAGGGCTGGGGAGAGAAATTTATAAATCATCTTCATAGAACCACTAGTCTAAAAGTCGGATAGACTCTTGTTAGAGTTCAGAAAAAGCACAGAGTGCCCTTTCACCTGAGCCTTGAGCATAACCACCTGGAAGGAGGAGAGGTGACAGAAAGAGGGGAAAAATCGGGATACTGTAATGGTAGGAGGCAGTACCAACTTATGAGGAAATGCGCTGTGGCACAAGCCTCGTGCCACTAACAGTAGCCCACAGTTCTGGGATGTTTGATGTAAAATTACCAGGAAAAGAATAGGGTAAGGCCTGGAGGTATGGAGAAAAATACCTTGTTCCTTTAATAGTTATTGAGCACCGAGGCTGTGGCGTTTGGAGCACCAGCCATCCATGAGTGAACAAGGCATTGTCTCTGCCCTCAAGGGCCTCACGATTCAGGACCTGAGTGTTCCCGAGTGAATGACTGTAAACATTTTACCCTTCACGTTCATCATAACTCTAGATGAAGTTGTAGGTTGGATATTTCCACCCTTGCCACTAGATCCTTATTACTAATAAGTTTATATTCTTTTGAAAAAATTCTCCCTGTGGCCTCTAGGCAACACGGAGCTGACAGGCAGCACTAACCTGATCACACACTACAACCTGGAACATGCCTATAACAAATTCTGTGGGAAGAAGGTGAAAGAGAAGCTGAGCAACTTTCTGCCTGACCTGCCAGGGATGATTGATCTGCCTGGTTCCCATGATAACAGCAGCCTCCGCTCCCTCATCGAGAAGCCCCCTATTCTTGGTGGCTCTTTCAATCCTATCACAGGGACAATGCTGGCTGGCTTCCGCCTCCACACTGGCCCGGTAAGTCCCCTCTTGGGGAGGAAGAAGGCAAATGGGGAGCCCTGAAAGACATGGAGGTGGTTTTTCTGTCAAAGTCTGTCCTTCTAGCTTATTGAGCAGAACAGATGATGTGAGCAGGGGATTTCCCCACTGCACTCACCTGGACCTTCCTTTGGTTCCTTCAGTTGCCAGAGCAGTGTCGTCTGATGCATATTCAGCCTCCCAAGAAGAAGAATAAGCACAAGCACAAACAGAGTCGTACCCAAGATCCTGTCCCCCCAGGTAAGAAGCGGTTCTATTCAAAGCCAGAAAACCTGACATTTTGAATCTGGTTCAGCCTTCCTCAGTTAAAAACCCAGTCAAGTTTCTTACAGAGCCCTGGACTCCCAAATTTTCCTGAAGGAAGAAACTGATGTACTGGGGTCTCCTGGGCAAGTGGGAACTTGGGACAGGGGCCTTAGCAAAGTGCCTATGTATCCTCTCTGGCCATCTGAGGAAATGCAGTTGCCCTTGACTAGGGGTTTCCTGTAGTTTACAGTCCTAGTAGGAGGGAATTTTGAGCTCTACAGATGATAGGCACCTAATGTCTCCTACAGAAACACCATCTGATTCGGATCACAAGAAGAAGAAAAAGAAAAAAGAAGAAGATCCTGAGCGGAAAAGGAAGAAGAAAGAGAAGAAGAAAAAGAAGGTAGGGTAGGGGCCTGGTGCTGCAGTCCAGTAAGTTTCTCCATGTCCCACCCCTGTCCTAGGTGGAGTCCTTGGCCTCAGGTTGCACCCAAGATTGAAAACACAGGGCATGTTGCATTGTCTCCCTGTGCAGCCCTGATCAAGGCTGTTCTCTAACCCTCTTTTGTTTTCCCCAGAACCGACACAGTCCCGACCACCCTGGTATGGGCAGCTCTCAGGCCAGCAGCAGCAGCAGTCTCCGCTAACAGGACCACTGGACTCTGCCAGAATGGCCTCCTGCTGTCCTAAACCTGACAAAAGCTGCCTCTTGGCTCTCGGACACTGCCTTAGAAGCATCCCCGAAGGCTGGAACAGAAGCCGCTCCTACTGTGCTCGGTTAGAGTGACGCATCGTGAGAGAAGGGCCATGCTTTTGTAAGGCTCAGCTGAGCTTCCTTGTGGACATCTCTTCCTCTCCGGGGAAGCTTTCGTCTCATCTCTTTTGTGCAATTTGTCTGATTTGGGACTTTATCTGATTTATGATGATTTTTTTCTTTTTTAAAAAAAAAATTGCATTTATCAAACTGGCTTAAGTGTGGCTACCGGTTAAAAGGTAAGTGCCTTTCTGTGAGGGTCAGGGTTTAAGCTAAGGCATGCTAAGATCTGAGGGGATTTGGGTCTTGTATTACAGTTATCTCATCAGCAGGCAGGGAAACCAAAATGAGATTTAGGCAGAGCTTGCTAATACCTTCCCACAGCAGACACATAACACCCTGCCCATAATGTTGAGAACCAAGCCACCTGGATGATCTTTAGGCTCCATCTGAAGAGCTGATCTAGTTAGGGCTCCTCTGTGTTCTAGGTCAATTCTGTGTTGAAACAATAGCCAACTGAAAAAGTACCCACAGTCACCAGTGTATTTCAACAGGTTGATTCTTAGTCAAGCCTATGATTTTTTTTTTTTTTTTTGAAGTAAACATCTGGCAAGCAAAGGTAAATCCTTCTCTTGTCTTTATAATAAGAACTTTTGACCTGCTTCATTTCTGAGTTAAAACAATGAAAGTATTTGGCTGTGAAAACATTTCAAAGCTTCTAAGATGGCAACAAAAAGGCAGCATAAACTAGCAAATGTAAAATAAACCCCTTCAGTCTTTCCGTCTTTGCAGCAGGACAGGTAACTGAAAACATCCATGAATAAACAAGCTACTGTAATCTGACTTAAGCTACATTTGACAGAACAGTTAAAATCTGTTACACAAATCCAAGGTTGTTCCTAGATCAGTAGACAGAAAACCACTCATTTAGTTTGTTTTAATCTAGGATTTCAGCACAAGAGTTTATATACTAAAGTTATAGACAATGAAAATAAAGGGTTCTGGCCAGTGTTCTGAGATTTAGTGCCTGAGGACCCCGATTAGGGTACGGTCTTTTGCTTTTGCAAACAAAGTATGAGCTAGCAAATTGAACTGCCACCCACATTTCCCATCTGCCTTTTCCATACTTGGGTCATCCACTGTCTCCCCTCTGGCTGCATCTAAAATGAACTTTACTTTCCGGAGACAAAATTCTGTATTAAGAAACAACTATGGCACAAGTCAAAGACTTCTCTAAGCTTCGAAATGACAAGCAGCTGTAGTGGTTGCAAAAGATTTCTTTCAGGAATTTTTAAAATTAAATCATGGAAATAAAAACAGGACCTGTTGTTTTAAGTGGTTATTTTCACTGTAGTTGTGCCTAAAAATGGGTCGGGCCCAGAGAAGCTTATGAAATTTTCAAACTTCCCGCCAGGGATTACTCACCCTGCCTTAACCAGACAAAACAACACAAGTCAGGGGGAGCTGGTTAGATCAGGATTTCTTTTTATTCCTTGTCGGTTTAAAATGGCTAGTCAGAATAAAAAATAAAAGGGCCTCTACTTAGAGGCTGGGGTCTCCCCTAGTTAGAGGTTAGAACCCAGGTATCCCCTCTACCCAGCACCATATTGAGGTGGGCTGAGGGGTAACCCCCAAGGGACAACTGGAGGGGCCTAGGCCTGCCACTCCTTCTCTCTATCCCATTTTTGGCATGTGATGAAAAATATTGCTTTTTGGATTCTTCTCTCCCGGCCTTTGATTTAAAAATAACGTTAACTGTGTGAGATGGGGGAAGGCTTTGAGGAGCTGGTTGTAGAAGCCCACCCAAATCCCTCTCCCCCAAGAAGTGGGGATTTTCCAAAATTGTTTCCGGAGCTCAGCGAAGCTCTTTTCCTGATCTGCCCACCACCACCAAAGTCATGGGGCTGTGACCCCTCTCCTGGGGAAACTGCCAATGAGCCTAGAAAACTCTCTTCTCCAAGTCCTTCCTTCCTTCCTCTGACCAAGACCCCAGACTCGCCTCTCCCTGGTTTATTTCCTGATCACTTAGCACCAACGACAGGGGGTGCTATTTCCTTAGTTGGTAACCGGGACAAGAGAGAGAGAACCGTTGGGAAAAGGAAGACTTCTATCCCCTATTTTCCTTTCCTGCTGGTCTGAGGAATGGGAAGAGTAAGATCCCCCTCCTTAAACATATCCCTCCCTCATTCTCCCATCCCGGGATAGATATATAATTTCTTTGATATTTATAATATATATATATATGTACACACACACCTGGTAACGCAGAAGAGGAAAAAAATAGAATCCGTAACAATAATAAAAAAAATTATTTCTGGTTTAAAAATGATCTGGTTCCCTCCAGGGCGAGCAATTGCACAAATGTCCACTGAGTCTGGTCCAGGGGTCAAGGAAGGGAGGGTCTTAAAAGGTAAAGGGGTTGCTACCCCGTCTTAGGGCCCCAACTCTCCGACTCCCCAACTCCACTGCATTTTATAAAACGCTCCTCATCCTCTTGGAATCGGTGGTTTAAAAAATGTCCATGCAGGGGAGGGGAGCCCCTTGAGGAAAGGACGGTGGCCGCCTGGGGCCCTTTGGTGTAGGCGTAGAGGTGTGGGGGAGGGGAGGTGCCAAAGGCTCACACGGAAATCTCATAGGTGGTGCCGCCCACCCCCGACACCTTCTTGACTCCTCCCCTTGTGGGGCTACTGAGAGGTGGCTGGCCTGGGCCAGGGGAGACTGAGCTTATGCTCTTGGGCTGCCCGTTGGATCTGCTGTAGGCAGTCTTGAGCTGTACTTCATCTCTGGGGAGAAAAGGAGAGGGAGATGTCAGGAAGTGGGACATAAAACGCAGAGAAGGGAGATAGTTTTAAAAGTTTAGAGAAAAAATTATGTACATTTCTACATATGCACTTTCTTACCCAACCATTCCCTTGTTTTATTGCTCTGCTTAAAACCCTGATTCCTCAATTAATTTCTTCTCTCCAATAGCAGTTATCTTGCATACCTTGCTCCCAGACAAATACATTACTGTTTAGGAAGATGGGATTAAGAAAGAAGTATTAATCTTCAGTCTTTTAACTGGAATGGCCGATGAAGGCAGCTGAAGTGAGAGTGAAAATGAAGAGCTATCTATCTACAAGCGAGCTAATCCTGGGTCCATCTGTACTAGAATGTACAGCCTAGTCCTGACACCTGCAGGGGGCGGCATGCTAATTTTAAGTCTGTTGCGGGCCAAGATGAGCTAATAATACTTACTTGGGTGTCAGTAACGGCTGCAAAGCCACTTCCTCTGTCTCAGAGACCCCAGGTGGGGCTTTTTGGCTGCTGTAAGATATAGATCGGCCCAGGTATGGGGCAGTTGGGCCTGGTTCAGGAGACCCTAGCCCCCGGCCCCTTAGCCCATCTGGCTTGCCAAAACGGGGGACAGCAGGTCGTCCCAGTGGAGTCTTGCCCAAGGGTGATCTCTTCGAATCATCTGAGGAGGAACTAGTACGAGGAGCATGGCCTGAGCCTGGTGTTGACTGGATGCCAGAGTCCCCCAAGGCTGATTCTTCCTCACGGCTTGGGAGTGGGGGTGAGTGGCGTAGCAGCTTCTCTCGTTCCTGGAGGGAGGCCACGATATGGCGCGACAGATTGTCGTACCGAACTGGTGAGGGCTCTCGGTGTGTTGGGCCAGTTGGCACCAAATGTGGGTGCCTCTCGGCTTCCCGTTGCTGGGCCAGCCGGGCCGACAGGAAGGGAGAGGTGTAGCCTAGGGGCGGGTCTGGCTCAGGCCCCGCCTGCACGGACTCGAAATCAGGGCTGTCTGAAGGAGTGAGCAGGCTGTCGTAAGACAGACTTCCATTGCGTGTCTGGTTGGCCAGGCTCTTATAGGAGGTGGAGGTTGTGCCCTCTGAACGAATGGACTGCAGCTGGCCCAGCTCAAAGCCTGTGCCCTGGGCCGACTTGAGACTGGAGGAGCGTGAGCCACTGGACAGTGGATCAAAGTGAAAGCTTTTGCCAAAGGTGGGAGAACGGAAGCTCTCTGGCTCCAAGCTGGGCTCTGAGCGGTAGCTGGGATGGCGGCTGCTCTCTGCAATTGAGGTGGGCTCCTTCAAGCTGTCACCGCGACTCAACTGGGGGAGAAAGTAAAGCAGGTTCTTAGTGTTCCTCGTGTGACAGACACAAGGCCCCAGGGCCCAAGGGTCGGTCAAAAACTATCTCTTAGGTGCCAGCAATAAGTTTAGAACATTTACATGCATTATCTTATTTAATCTCTAAAGCAAATCTATCAGTTGGACAAATCATCTCATCTTAAGGTACAGAAAATTAGGCTTAGAGAGGTTAAGTAACTTTTACTGATGGGTTCTGAAGTCAGGTATGATGCTGTAATCTGCTTTTACCTATTATGCTAGTTGTCCCCTTTGATGAAGTAAGATTATCAAGGAGATTCAATCCCACCAACACCAACAATTAGTAAAATGCCTTTGGTTTCTTTTCCTCCCTCTGCCTCTTCTTTCTCTTCTCCCAATCTTCTTTTTTCCACAACAGCTGGCATACATTACGACCTGCTTCTCAGAGAGAACTCAGTACCTTGGCGCTGGAAGAGTGAGGCATAGCGGCTGATGTGCTGCTGCTGCTGTAGCCTGGCCGATACTTGTACATGGTAGGTGTGGGGGGGCTGTCCTTGCCCAAGAGGCTGCTATCTGCAAGAAGAAAGGCCCAGGGCACCACTTTACAGGCTGCTCTCTTAACCTGACTAGGGTTCCTAAGTACAGGGGAGAACAAGGGAGGACTCGCTATCCCTAGCAAAGGGCAAGTCCTAGGAACGTGATTTTGCTAATATCAAGACTAACGACTCATACCAGGCCAGAACTTAGCATGAGAGAATGCACCAAACAGGTCTGTCTAGAGCTGACAGTTCCCCCAACAAATGCCCAAGAGCTAAGTAGTATCCCCTTTCTCTCAGTGTCCAAAGAAGTGGCTCAAGTACCACTTGTCAGGCATTCCCAGACACAGCACAAGTATTCTCTCCCAGCCTTCTGCCTGCCTGTTCAGTCACCTCCTCACTCCTGCAACAGTCCTTACCCTCATTAGTAGCCAGGCTGAGGTGTGTTCGCAGCCCCGTGTAACGGCTCAGGTCGGGTTTAGGAGGAGGTGGAGGTTCGGCATCTGCAGACTGGCTCTCTGTGATCTCCAAGCTTCCCTTAGACTGGACACAGGAGGGAAAATCAGATTGGCAAACCTGGTGTCAGGGCAACCCAAAGTATTAAACTAGTATACAAGGGGTTTTGGGGAGGCAATTACCATATATTTCTAAACAAGGACTGAAAGATACGGAAAGAGTTAGTTTGGGAACAGTATTAGATAAAGAAAAGTTTTCAACAAGAGTTTAATCCTGTCACTTTTTTTTTCATTTTCACTACAACTACTTGTTGGGCTCCTACCATCTGCAAGCTGCTATGTTAAGTCCTATGAAGATATAGACATGAATGGACTCGATTTTTAATGTCAATGAACTTACAATCTAATGGAGAAAAGAAAATATGTATTTAAATAATTTTAACACAAATCGGAAAGTGATAAATACTATGAGATGTCAACTAAAAGCAAGATTCCATCTCTTTGCCATGAGTGAGAGTCCCTAAGTTATATAGCTTTACTACCCTAAATTCCTCACCTTACTTCTCCTCAGCTCTCCCTGGATGCCATTGTCCATGATTTTCACAGTTATCTGCCCATCTGACATTTCTGGTCGAATGAAGGGAGGTCGGATTACAATTGTCTTCTCTTTCTTTGGTCTCCCCAAATACCTGAGTGTCGAGAGTAAGGGCTTTAATTCATTCATTCCAGCGTATCTCTTGGTTGCCTACCTCAAATAAAGCATTTTTACACAAGAAACAGTCCTAGAAGGCCAGTGAAAAGGTCAACACTGAATTGATTTCTTTGATTCCATGAAGAACTGCAGCAAGATTAGGCCTCTGGGCAGATACCTAGCTCAAGCACTCTGGAGTAAATCTCAACTCTCAGAGGAGAGTAATCATACATAATATCTGACGAATATCAATTGAACTCACAGGGTCCAAAGGATGGCACGTCTCCTCCTTGCAGGCACTTCCCATTCTAAGAGCACCCTTCCTAAAGACAGTCACCCACCAGACCTCCCCTGTAATAGAATGAGCCCAAAGGAAACATATATTTTGATGAAAAATGAACACTAGACCAAAGGGTGGATGTACCTGGGCGCTGGGGAACTGCAGAGTACACGGCTGACATTGTTACAGCAGCCATTGGTGAAGGGGTTCACACCTCCCCGGAATTTACCCGTAACCTAGGAGGAGGAAAAAGGGACCCGATCAGTCAAGACAAGGGGATCCTGACCTCCAAAGGCCATAACACAAATCAATGACAAATTATTGTGTACCCACTATCTAGGAGATACAAAAATGAGTAAAAAACAATCCTGCCAACAAGCAGCTTATACCTATGATGGTTAAAACAGAAACTCTAGAGTCAGGGTCCTCAGTTCAAATCCTAGGCCGATCTCATGGTAGCTCACCCTGAACATCAGTTTCCTCATGTAAAATGGGGATGAACAGCTCTCTACTGAAAGCTAAGATGATACACTAAGAGCAAGCAAGTAAGGTTATCTATTATAAGCACAAAAATACTTGTTTCCCTTTAAGTGCACTATAAGCTTCTTGAGGGCTGGCTCGGGTCTTTTTTAAGTTTCTTATAAGCTCAGAGCCCAAACTGCCCAGTACCCAGCAGGCATTCTGTACACATCTGTTAACTGAGAGATGGCCTCTGCTCTCATGATTACATGAGGAACTTGGACACCTCCTCATAAAAAGTATTCATTAAGCATACATTTGTGGAAGCTCTATGCTACACACTAATCAGAGGGCTAACAGACACACACCCTGCCTGCTCTACAGCGGTCTCCTAGCCACTTCGTCCCATACCTGTTCATTGGTTGTGCGTCCCCTAGCCACCAGCACCACGTGAAATCCCGTGAGGCCAGCTACAGGGATGAAGAATAAGCCAGCCACACACATCACTGCCATTCTGAAGCCAAACGGTCAAGGAGAACAGAGCACCATGCTGTCACCCTCCCTGGCGCATACTGTAGCCATTTTCCCTTGAGCCTCGCCACATGGCATTTAACTTCCCTCATTCTTCCCCCTCCCAATCATGCAACCCACAAGCCTTGAAGGATACGTGACAGCCGTGCGGACCCCTGAGAGTTCCTCCATGTGGTAGAGGACATAAAGGAGGCCAAAGCCAAACACGCCCATAATGTGCGCTGTCAGGGAAAGGAGGAAGAGGAAGAAATAACGGTAGTTCCGGCGACCAATACAGTTGTTCACCCAGGGGCAGTGATGATCAAATTCCTAGGGGCAAAAAGAGACAGACTGAGAGGCATCCTTGTACCACAGCAATAGATCATTTTGGTCAAGAGGAGGAACAAATGAGAGAACTTAAGTGTTGTTTTCAGTAACCTGTGATCCTGTTCATCATTTAGTTGCAAAATTAAAAACAGACTCAAGCACTTTATCTTGCTCTATTGATCTAAAAGGAAGTGCTTCAAGAGGCTGATCAAAGGACAAGGCCACCTCTCAAAGCTTATCCTATGTGACCAAGGAACAATGAAAGGGACAAATATCAGAGGCTTTGTAAAAACATCAAGATTCACAAGAAAAGAAGACTGGAAGGAAAATCTGGCAGACAAAAGCTTATAGCTAAGTAAGAACCAACTGGAAAAAACGTTAAAAATTAAAGCAAGGGATGCAGAAGGATAGGCAGGAAGAGAAATATAACCGTAAAATTCAAATGCATCATGATGTAGTAGAAGCAAGAGATAAAGCCAGTACGAATAACCAGAAAGATGAGCCAAAGGATGGAGGGCTGGAGCTATGTATGAATCTTGGTGTTGAGAAAGTCTATGGCCACTTGAGGTCCCCCCTGTAACAGCAGACTATTTATGCTCTACCTCTCCTCTGTACATCACCGTTAACACTTTTTGAAAGAGCTAGAACACTTAGCCCAGGTACTTACCCAGGACTGTATTTCATCCAAGGCCAAAAACCTACAGGATCCGATTCCTGCTCTAGGGCAGGAAGAAGGTAAGTGAGGTTCAGTAGCAAGTCTTACCCGACTCAGGGTTCTTACCTCCACACAATTGTCACAGACGCTGCAGTGGGAACATCGAGGAGGACGATAGAAGCGGCAGGTGGCGCACCATTTCATGCGCACCTGGATGCCCTTGATTTCCACCGTTTTGTAAAGGGGAGCTCGGAAGTCATCTTCCTTGTCTTCATCCTCCTCAGCTGCAGAGAGGAAAAGTCAATTAAAAAATAATTGTGCCAGAACTGTACTAAGCTGTGATATTTAAAATATGGCCTCTGCTTTCAAGGAATTCAGACTAATTGGAGAGAAAAACTAAGAACTAGTAAATCTAATACCGTGAGATCAGCTCTATATACAACACTGTGGGAATACATATGAGGAAGCAATTTATTATGCACTGGAAATGAGGTTCAAGAGAATATGACTCAGGTGGCCCTGATATGGATATGCTGACATTCTTGGTTTGCATATTATGAATTTTAAAAGAAATAATTTACAGATCAAACCACATATGTATGAGTTTGCATAATAGTTCAGTACCTACAAGTGCTTGGCTGAACTGTAATAATCCAAGAGAGGACCAAACTTCAACCTTTTCTTCTGTGCACAAAGTCCTTGCCCAAAAGATCTTCCTCCACTATATTATCTATACATATATATTTTGGTACTGTTTCTCAGCTCTCTTTACCTGAATGCCTTTCAATTTCCAGCTATCAAAAACCCACCATGCCACTTCAAAACTTAAAGGACATTATTTGCCTTCTCATCGACAGTGTGTATTTTTTTTAAATAAATTTATTTAAATTAGTTTCAAGTATACAGTACATTGGTTAGACATCTATAATGTTCATAAAATGATCTCCGCAAATGCTCCCTCCTTCCCCTGGCCCTCCACTTAGCCATCATATTAACACTGACTGCATTACCTCTTCCATGCTCCCCATGCCCAACTACCAACTAGTAATTTGTACTTCTTTAATCCTTAACCCCATTCTCCCAGCCTCTCAACCCACCTCCCCTATGTTCGTCACCAAATTGTCCACTATATTTGTGAGTCTGTTTTTGATTAGTTTGTTCTTTTTGTTCCTTAGATACCACATATAAGTGAAATCATATGGTATCTTTCTCTGACTTATTTCACTCAGTATAATAACCTCTAGGTCCATCCATGTCATTGCAAATGGATTTCATTTTTTTTAATGGCTGAGTAATATTCCATTGTATATATGAACCACAATTTCTTTATCCAATCGTCTGTTGATGGGCATTTAAACTGCTTCCATAACCTGGCTATTGTTACAGTGTACGATTTTTATTTTTTATTATTAATTTAGAAAAAAATACATGTGAGAAGGAAAACTTAAATATGGTGTAGGGTTAAAAATTAAATTTTCCAATTTTACTGACTTGGGGA
This sequence comes from Pteropus medius, assembly GCF_902729225.1. Classification (NCBI taxonomy): domain Eukaryota; kingdom Metazoa; phylum Chordata; class Mammalia; order Chiroptera; family Pteropodidae; genus Pteropus; species Pteropus medius. Next base: position 3,937,500 of record NW_024356248.1, read on the forward strand.
AATGCTTATAAGTGAAAAAAACGCAAGGTGAAGAACAGTACAAACAAAAAAATCCCATCTTGAGAATAGATAAAAATACACACAACTACATAGTATACTGTATCTATGTCTTCAAAATATGAGGAGATATAAACAGTAGCTATCTCTGGGCTGTGAAATTATAGGTGAAGTTTCTACATAATGAATATTCACTATTAAAATCTCTACTTTTCAAAAAAGGTTCTTCTTTGAAAGGAAAAAAACTCAAATGCTACTTATTTTGAAATTTCTGTTCCTTCCACCCATCATCTACCAGAAGTGAGCTCTTTTCCTTCTTGAAGTGCTACATAGTTCTTTGATTACTCTTATAACCTAGTACAGTGTGTTTATTCATATAAACGTCTTCCCCATCTCCTTCTCTAAACAAAGCTATTTGAAAGCAAGGATCTTTAAAAAAAAAATCATTCCAAATGACCATAATGCCTTCCATACAGATAATAAACACTTGCTAAAAGATCAATAATGGCTCTTGAAAGCAGCCCTCCTTGGTTTTAGGGACTCAAAGTTCCTTTCATTCACCTAATCTTTGAAACAAAAGTCACAAACAAAGTGCGGTGGCACAGGCTTCTCAGCACAATTTCAGAAAAACTTCATCTCACCAAAATTGCTACCCCAATTCCACCTGTCTTACAAGAAAACTTCTCATTTGGGAGGAAAATTAGATGTCACCAGCAACAACCTTCATCAGTTTATCTTTCTACCTCTTATTCCACTAATGACAGTTCTTACTTTCACCTCCTATCCCAGAAACGGCCTACTTCTTCTGTAAGCATAACCTTTCTATGTGCATGGGAAAAAGCTTCTCCTTCCTCTAGGTCAGGGGTCCCCAATCCCCAGGCCACCAACAGGTAGGAACCTGGCTGCAGAGCAGGAGGTGAGCAGCGGCCAGCCAGGGAGTGAAGCTTCATCTGCATTTGCAGCCGCTCCCCAGCATCACCGACTCAGCTCCACCTCAAATCATTAAGCACTAGATTCTCTTAGGAGCACTGGTCCCTGGTGCCAAAAAGGTTGGCAACCACTGCTCAAGATCACTCTTCAATTATCCCCTTTATTCTATTCTAGCTTCTCTCTCTCCTCTGGTTCTATCTCCTCGGGCTACCAACATAAGCAGCCTTTCTTGTGTATCATTAAAAAAAAAAAAAACCACTTCCTCCTTTTTCCAGAAGATATATTCTTTTTTCTGCCGTCTCGGTTTCACTCCTTGAAAGAGTAATCCTAACACTCGCTAACTCTGCCTCCTCATTTCCCATTCATTGCCTTACAAACCATTACAATTTGGGTAATTTAACTGTATCTCCCCCACATACAAATATAAACACACCATTAAAACCACTCTTGTTCAGATCACTAATTTCTTAGTTACCAAAACAATGGGCATTCTGAGTTTCCACACAATTGGACCTAATATCTGATACTGTCAACCATCGGCCCCGCCATGAACTTTCCTTAGCTCTCACTTTGTCCAGTTCCTCCTCCTACTAACCCTTCTTGCTCAATCCCTCTTCAATAGTGCCTCCTTATCCTCTGCTCCTCATTAAAATGTCAGTGCTGATCAGGTCTGACCTTGGTTCTTTCCTAATCTCATTCCACTTTCTCTAGACAATCTTACTACTCCTGTTGCTTCAAATACCACATGGCTGAAGACGGCAAGTCAGACTACTTAATTGCTCACTGGGTAACTCTATCTAAATGACCAGTAAGTATCTCAAATTCAGCATGTCTACGATGCTCGGTCTTCCCTCCAAACCTGTTCAACATTCCTGTAACTCATATCTTGATTTCTAAAAATCAGCATCCAACTTATCTCCCAAATTAGGAACCTTAGAACTGTCTTAGACAATTCCTTCACCCTCTTACTCTCCCCTAATAAGCAGTTAGTCATGAAAAGTTCTGTTGAGTGTACTTTTGAAAAATCTGTAAATCCAGCCTTGAATTCAAGTTCTCATCTGGTTTGCATTATTCCAATAGCCTCCCATATGGAATCTGTGTATTATTACAAGAATTATTTTTATAAAATGAAATCTGATCCTGTGATTCCTCCAATTAAAGACATCTTGCTATCCAAAGAAGAAATATAATCTATTTAACTTAGGATAGAAAGCCTCTCACAATTCAGCTCTGGGTTTATAGTTTGCCCCTTCTGGCCTCGCCATGCACGCTGTCTTCCACACCACTGTGTTCAGCATTTCATGGCCACAATCTTCTGCATATGCTCCTTTCTCTGCAGAGAATGCCCTTCCCCTCCATCCTCTATTTGGTAAAGTCTTTCCTACCTACCTTTAGCAGCACTTCCCCAATTTATCTGGGCAGAGACGTAAGTGTACCATTTTCTATGGTCTCAGAGAACCCTGTTCGTGCCTCCATCACAATTTGTAAAACACTGTTCTAATTTTTCTTGGATATTATTGTGCCTGGCAATAATATCCAACCCATATGCTCGAAATATTTCTGCTGAATAGTTAATTGAAAATCAAAAAGTTGACTCAAAGGGAATCGCATGGCTAAAAGTTATGACATATATTCCTGAAGACCTTGACCTGCTTTTCATCATTAGACTGTAAAAATATCCTAAAACCCTAGGACTCCTAAAGCCCAGAACCAAATGTGTATGTCTAAAATATTTATTTTTCAAAGGTAGTAAGGAATTTCAAGAGAGGAGAGGGAAATCTTACCTCGAGGGAAAATCCCTGGGTCCATGAAGGTGGCCATGCTGAAGTTGGCCAACACAAAGAGAAAAACAATCGCATTGTAGACGGGCACTGCAGGTGACACATAGAGGCTTAGTCCTGGACAGCTGCACAGATATGAAAAAAAATGAGAAGCTGCCTCTAACCCTTTGGACACCAATCATATAAAGATCTATCAAGATTCAGCCCCCATACCTATATATAAATCTTCTGTGGCTCACCTTTGCTGTCTCAAATTATTTTTATCCTTCCCAACAAATGAATCCACTTTCCCACGGAAACGCTCAATTTAGATCAAGGTACAAGACTCAGAATCTCTCCTTTCAAAACCCCTTGCACTAAGTGCTATGTTCTTCAGATGCTTTCTTCCCTGGTGGATCTTTCTATGTTTTGGATCTGTTCTTTTCTCCTTTTTAACCAGGCACAAGAGTTAGGGACTGAGTATGTAACTGATGCCAGCTACACTCCCTCCTCTGGAGAAGCCAGAGGCTTCTGGATCCCAGCCATGCCCCACTGACCTGCACATTGGCCCAAAGCATGGGATACCACCTGCCTATGGCTCCTACTCCCTCTGGCTTTGAACCACTCTCAACTGCCTAAAGTTTCTTCACTGCATCAGATATTCCTGAGAGTTTTATTCAACTAGAGGCTAGTTCTCAAGGTGGGGAAAAGAAAAACACAACACCCAGATAAGGATGGGTATCAAGACACAGAACTAGAACCCTTGTGGTCTATAAATGAAGCAGAAGAGCAGGGAAGGGAAAAAAAAAAAAAAAGATATCGAAGACCAAAGCAGCCCCTAAATCTGTAGGAAAAAAATAAACTATTGGCTTATATCCATAGTATTTCATGGGGTCCAGGAAGGAGATGCAGCTTGGGTAACTTTGACAAAAAAAAAAAAAAAAAAAAAAGAGTGCCCTGGTCCAGAATTATGCTCAGTTTCCGTCAGGATATGAGTCCAGTAGGAATGCTGCAAGAGCTCTTCCTTTTTCTGATGACTTCCTGGAAGCTGGAAGTTTCAGAACACAGATGTGCAACTTGCTTTGTCAGTAGCATCTAATGCCCTCTCTCTCCTCTCTCAGCTCAAGAACTTCTCATTACAAGACAGTGGCTAAATACCCTAATCTGCTTTTTGGCTGAGAACTTAATCTCCAGAATTAGGACAGCATCTGTCTTTCTCCCCTTTATCTAGTCCAGTCAGAAGGAAAGGAAGAGTTCATTGAAAGAAAGGAAGGAGGGGCCAGGAGAACAAGACAGCACAGGAGTCTGGAGAATTCATCCACAGCGCAGTCCTGAATTCTGCTGAGAGGTGATCTGTCTCCATCAAAACAGAAAGCACAGCCCTGAACAGTGAGTGATTCAGGACAGTTAGCAGGAACTGAGCTCCCTGATGAGATATAAACAAACTAATGAAAACAGACAAAACTGTCACAAAGCATCTCACAAGTCCTGACCACCACCATTCTATTTATTCAAATTCCATTTAATCATTAAAAAATGTTTTTGAAGTAAATATCCATTATGTGTTGGCTTTTTAGACAATAAATATCAATTAACTTTCTGCTTCTCCTGACGGGTCAGTACATAACTGGGAGCTAAAATAGTGAAGCTACAGTGAAAGCATCAATTTCAAGGACAAAAGAGACCTTCCGTCACAGTTCTAAGTTTATTCTAGCAAGTCTCCTATGAAAGCCTCTTCCTCTGGGGGTTCTTTGGTTCAGAAAAGGTGTCCCCCTACCTTGGCAGAGTGTGGGATGAACTACAAGCTGAAGGAAGAGTTCTTACATAGCCCCACCTAAAGCCTGACCTCCTAGACTCCTTAGGAGGAAGAGAAACTGAAAACCAGTCATCCAGGTCAGGGCCCCTCCCTAGTACTTAGCTGTCGCTTCAATTTCCGCCTGGGGAAGAGGAGAAAGGGTGACTCACTTGACTCCTACAGCCTGGGAAGATAATTAGAAGGGAAAAAGAAATTAAATCCTTAGAACGCTGAGGTGCCATGATTTAAAAGTCTCATTTCTAAAACTGGCCACTGTGGCTACTGTGGCCTCTTGAGCTTCTGAAAAAATAAGGGTTACCTCTATCTCTGAGGGAAACTAAGGTGAATGAGCATAAGAAATCAACCCCCTCGCACACTCAAATGTCATTCTGACCCCATTCTTTCTTCAGTTTCTGCATTTCCAAACAAAGCAAACCATACAATTTCTTGGGTAGCCTGCCAAACACCTAGCCCTGGATAATGAACTTTACCCCTACAGCCTTCTTGATATCAACCCAACCCATGTAAAGTGTGAAATCCTAGAATCAAGTTCCATTATCTACTGTCAAAATAAAGCCTGCCCCCAGAGTGGCAGCACCTAGAAATGATGCAGATGGCTCAACTTCGCCGGCAGTATTTGCTCCTAGATTCAAATCAGAGAACCGCTGCTGCCAACCTGAACGCTCTGAGGAGCACCCCACCAAGGAGGCGTGCGTGAGCAGAGCCTGTTCTGCCATCTCCCACATTCTGCTTGGCTTGCGGAGAGGCTTGCTGTTGCTAGGGTATTTTGCCAGATTCCTAGGTGACCACCCCAAGTAGCCTGTCTGAATCTGTTGCCTTAGATGGAAGGAGATGAGGCCTGAGTTGAGAGGAGTTGTTGGGGCTCGTCCTCAGCCTATAGCAATAATCATAGAGCTCCAAAGCATAGGGAGTGGCCCTAGCCCGGAAGGCTGGCTGACTCACTGATGAAACTCCCAGACCTATACCATCCCAGAAAGAACAGGTTCTTCTGCCCACCCATTCATCACTCCTGTTTTCAGGGCCAAATAAATGGGGAGAGTAGGTTTCAGTACCCACACTCCTGAAAATGTTTCCTAGCCCTAACACTTCCCATCATATTAAAGAAAAAAAAAAAGTTTAATTCTTGGTAAGAAAAACAAAGTAGGAGTCCAGAAACTTTGGGTTTCAATCCTATCTCATCACTGCTCTGCCAGTAAGTAGCCTTAGGTAATCCACAGGAAACTTTCCAAACTCGTTACTTCAGCTACATAATATAGACATGAGAGTGAAGGAGACAATGTTTGAAAAGATCTCAGAATTCTTTTTGAACAAGCTGGCTTAATACTGGGCATCCACTGGCTAGAAGACATAAAAAAAAAACATTCTTAATTATTACCATCATCATCAATTATCATTCCAGCTCCACCTTCATCCTTAATTCCACTCCCCCCCTCACCTGCTCCCAAGTACTGGAGATTCAAGAGCACTTAGAGCATAGGCCCTACGCTCCTAAAGAACAGGTCTATGCATTCCACCCATGCCTAGCACATAGTATGAGTGTATGACTAGTGTTCCTTGTCGATGAGGCAAGGCTGGAAAAGACAGCCCACTTCCTGCCCTTGGGGGTCCTCAAGACTCCACAGGAAAACAACTTCTCCCTTATAGGTAAGTTTCTCTTAAAACTCTTCGTTTGTGGTGGATCTGTTACCCAGACTTTCAAGCAGCTCAGTGAAAGACATAGGACCTGGGCACTTATTCCTGGATGAGAAAATGACGTGGGAAGGCAAAGGAACAACCACTGCTCAATTAATGCCCTAAATCACAAGGCTGCTCCCACTCAAATCAGGTGCTCACACCTCCACAGTCATGAAAAAGGACCAGAGGGAGAGTCACTCGAGTTGCCCAACTCTTTGGAATAAAGGGTTGGGAGGGGCCAGAGGCAGAAACTGAAAGGAAGAAAGCTCTCTCATGGATGTGGCACTGGAAAGACCACGGATCTCTGGACAACCCTGACTTTTATCACCTGCAGCAGAGATTTCCCCCACGCCCTCCCTACCAATTTTAGAAATAAACGAGACACTGGCTGACTTCACTCACAGCTCAAGACTTTAGATAAAAGATACAATTCAGTGATTTGTTTCAACTGGTACTGCAAGGAGCCCTTAAAAGGTTTCATGTCCCAAGGAAGGCAAAGAGGAGACACCAAGGGGCTGGCGCTCTTTGCACTAGCCTCACTTGAACCAGACAGTCCTACTCTTATGTTTTATATACTGGGGTTCTACATAAGATCTCATTTGAAAAAAGGTTGCTTAAATAAACTGCTCTAGGTCAATTTCTTCATTATACAGAGAAGAAACAGGTCCATGAAGATTAACAGGCTTTACCAAAATCAGTCTCCTGCCGCCCCGAAAGTGCTTACTCCTTTTACCTAGCACCGCCTCCTTGCCCATCTCAAAAGGAGACTAAAGACAGATGAGGACCCAGGTACGTTCTCTTAAGTGCAGAGTCTATATCTAATTGGGAGGGGGAGGGTTACTTTAGCAGACACTCTCCTTCCCAAACAGTGAAAAGGGAAAAGAATTAAGGGGTGATGCACAGTAACCTACCTGCTTAGTTTTAGTACTAGACAAATTCAGTGAATGAGAGCATTAGACTTCTAGGAGGAAGACCTCAATTGTTCTATTCAAGCTTCTCTGCAGGATAAGATCACCATTTTTTGATGACCAAGCCCAACTGAGAATTTCTGCTCATAGCTTTCTCTATTTGACAAAGAAACATGGTGGGGAAATTGTTTCTAATTGGCTGAAGCCTACTTTGCCTCCACTAATTGTCTGCCAGCTGAAAGGGACGCTTCCTCCTACTCCCAGTCCTCCAGGTCCCAAAGTAATTCTCACCTGGGCTTATTATATTGATGTAAGAACAGATAGCTGTAGCCTAGTGAAGAGAACCGGAGGACAACAAAGTAGTTATAGATTTAGGGCTCCAAATAGGGGCTGGTCCAAAGACAGCCTTCCTCTTGTCTTTCTATTTGAAATCATTAAATCTTTTTTTAGGTTGTATATGATTTTAAACAGGGGGTTCTCCAAGGAATTGAATTTCTAAAGGGACAACAATTTTTGAAAAGAGCGGCACCTCAGCCCACATCCATGCTTGCAGAGGAACTGTTATGGTCAGACGGAGGGGAAGAGATGAGAATTTCAGAGGTTCCAAGAGCTGGTGATAGAGTAAGATAAATAGTGTCTATGCTTCCACAGGTGGGCAAGGGAGACCCTACGGAGGAAAGAGAGGGCCCACAAACTCCCAGGGGAAATTCTCACCATGACTTAAGGCTTCAAATTTTGGACTAGAGGCAATAATTCCAAATAGAGTCAATACTGTCCTCCAAAATTCTTTTTCCTGGGGCTGAGAGACTACAGAATAAGGAGGGCCCCTACTTTTCTGGAACCAAGGAATGAAAAAGTAAGTTAAACAGCTTCAACTATCAGTTCAGAAAATGCCTATGTCAGGAGAACTCTTTGTGGTGAAACTGGTATAACCAGCCAAGTACTTCAGAGGCTCCAGAGTAGCAAGTTAAGGACAAGGGTTCTGCCTGCCCTATCTCAAGAAGAGATGCGTTGAGGGAAAAACCAGTCAGTCCCCTTAATTTCGTAGCTTCTCAAAGGCTTTGTCCCTTGAAGGAAAATAGTCCCTCGCCAATTAAGCAGGTCTGTGGGTGTCCAAGTGGTCTTGTACATATCTCATGACAGAGCACAACTGCTACAAGGATAGTAAGATCCCACATAAATGTCCCTTGGTTATAATGTTGATCTGACTCTACATACTGGCCATAATAGCAGAAACCAAAACAAGCCTGATGCTGAAGACTCACTCCTTATTGGTAGTCAATGCATGAAGGACAGAACACTGAGCATGCTGAGTTAAAGCAAGAGACAAAGATTATGAAGAACGAGGGGAGCCAGAGAAGAACAGGGCTGCCCTGCACCCCTGAGGGATTCAGCAGGAAGGCTCGGGCTGGAGAGTGGGGGACTGCGGAATCTATGACTTCTGCTTATCAGAGGAAGAGGTGATAAGTAGGATGATGCTCATACCTTAGGTAACAGAAATTTTCCCTTTTTAAAAACCAATTAGAAAACATCACTATTACTCTGCTGACTTTTAACCAAACCACCCACATTTTCTAGAATTCCTTTTGGCATCTGAAGCTCAATTAGGGGGTGTTCCTTCCCTATCTCAGATTTAATTTCTGTTCTCGATTTCTCCCCATAATAGTAACTGTCCCCCACCCCAGCAATTCCTGCTTTGTTCATTCTTCGATGAGTCCAAACTGCCTTCCTTCCTTTCACTTCCATACATGTCCTTCCTCTTCCCAGTAACGTCCTTTTGCTCTAAACAGCACCTCACAATTAGATTTGAGCCTGAACCACAGCAAAGTGAAATCCCCAGAAAATCTACCATGCTCTGATTGTTCCAAGAGCTACAACTAGAAGACCAACTCAATGACTCGACAATTTAAGGCTCAGAACCCTGGTACATGTTAATTTATAAACAGGTAAGAGCAAAGATGCTTGCCAGGTGGTCAACGTCTAAAATACCGGGGACTAGGGAAAGGATAAGTCACCCAGTCTCTTCCAATAACAAGCAGACAGTCTGAATACCATTAAGTGGGAAATCTTTCAATACCAATCGCTTTTCTATATAGGACCAGGAAATGGGGAGAATTACTGACACCCCTTCAGCAGGAACTAATGTAAAGAAAGTATTCCAGAACTCTCTTCCTACATAAAACTTGCCCTTTCCCAGTGGCCTTCAATTCTCCAGGCTTCAGTTCTTAAGAGTACATTGAAAACCAGCTGAGTAACTGTAAAAGCCCAAACGGTCGCATTGGTAGATCTAAATCAATTCTGAAATTCTCCAGTACTGTCAGTCTCATATCTAGATTCAGATATCCAGGAGAAAAGCCATTACTATCTGAAAAACCTTTCACCTAGTCTAGTTCTCTTTTCTTTCATAGAATTGATTGCTTAAACTGCTTCAAGCCTTTCTGGTGGTTCCCTCCCACTTCCTTCCTAGTTCAGGGTTATCTAATGATGGAGCTGGGTAGGAAAATATAAAGACATCTCTGATTCCAAAGGAAGGGAGACAGGAAGGTAGAGGATTCTATGGAGTCAGATGTCTACGGTGGCTGAGATAGGCTTTTCTTCACTCTTCCTACCATGTCCCTTGGATCTGGATTTACCTCTATCGAACAGCAGGCATGCCCAGTCGCTTGGCTTTGAAATTAAAATTCAGAAAAAAAAAAAAAAATACCCCTTCACCTACCATGGAGTGGCCCCAAATACCACCACTGGGAGGAAACTCACGTAAAGGCAAAGAAGAGGGTCGTGGCTCCCACTAAGAAGATGGCGGCTGCTGAGACCGGAACATACTTGCTGGGTTTGAATCTCTTTCCAGACTCTGCGGGCATGTTGGAGCTCTGATGGGAGATCTGCCCTGCCGCATAGCCCAGGCCCACACAGCGGCAGAACAGACAAGAAAACGGGACGAGGGCAACAACGGAAATAAGAGCACAGAAGGACACCAGGGAACAGAAAACTTTAAATTATCACCCTTCCCCCTCCCAAATAAAACCAAAGGTCAAAAGATCTCAAATGAAGGAAAGCGCATGGGAGGGGGAAAGGTGATTCCAAATGATGAATAACCACCTCCCCAGAACAAGGCAGGAGAGATTAAGAAACCCAGCTTGTACAGTTTAAAAATTGAAGACAAACAGTAGGTTGTACACATGCAAATGGTTGCAGGTAGAAAACATAGGCAGTCAGATAGATCAAGGAAAAATAGCTCATGGATGAGATAAGTCTTCAGAAGGAAAGAAGGGGGAAATATCAAGATAGGGCAGAACTCTTCGGGCAAGGAAAGATTCTTCTGAAGAGATACTATAGTACCTCCACGACTACACTTCCACAGAATGTGAGCTGCACCCAAAGAGGTGTGCCCTGTGTTTCTATTTTAATCCGAGAAGGAACCCGGGGCCCCTTTCCAGGTTTAAAGAGAAGCTGTTTTTACTGCAGTCCTTGTCCTTTTTTAGGCAGTTTTCTCAATGACACCTTGACTTCAGGGCTTGTAGTCTGGCAATGGTGGCTTAATTTTATTTATTTTCTCTCGATGGTTAAAGCTGGGCAGCAGCTGTTACAAGGTTGAGTTGTAAATCCTTTTCTTTGAAGGGGGAGGGAAAACAGAGAGACGGCAAGCTTGTATGTCTTCAGTATCTTCTTGTTATTCCCAAGCCCTTCAAGAGCTTCTTTTCCTAGAGAGTTCATGCAAAACTAAAGCGTAACATAAAATCCCTGAAGCCATGTTCTTCCCAACAAGCAAAATAAGAGGAAGAACTCAATTCCACTCGATGATACTTTTTAAAGGTTACTGTGGATGAAAGCAAAGTTCCAAAGGGGCCCCCGTTTCCAGGTTAGTCAATGTCTCTGCTCTTTCTTCCTCAGTCTTGGGCTTTCTGGATGCAGAGTTTGGCTGGGTTACAGGGCCTCACCTGGAAAAAAAAAAACAAATATCTTTATCAAAGAAATTCTTTCAGGGCATTTCTTAAGAATATCAAGGCTAAAACTCCACAAGCCATTCTGTTAAAAAGTGCCTTCTGAGAGAAAGATTATTTGCCACTTCACTTATGTGTATGTGGGGCTCTGAACTGGCAGGAAGGACAATGGATCTCGAATCCTTCACTTTTCTAAGTGCTTGCTGTTCACATTAGGAAGAGAAGAACGTGGCTTCACCTGGCCTCAGGTCGTCTTGTAAGGGGCCCATCTCACCTGACACAAATAGTAACAAATATCAAAATCTAAAAACAAACAAGGGCACAGCAGTGACGGGCAGCCCTAGAAAAGAGATTTCTCTTTGGACAAGAGTATTTATTGCTACAATGAAAAGAGAAAAAAATAACCTCAAAATTAGGACAGTTAGTCTTATTCCCTTTCTGTGCATGTCTCCCTCTCTCTCATCCCTCTATGCTTTGTAGTTATAACCCTGAAGAGGTAGAAGCTGAATGTTTGGTCTTCTGGAATAACACATGAAAGGACCTGGCCGAGAAATGTTCTTGCACTGAAAGGTGAAATGCCCTGTATGAGAAACTGAGTCAACCACAGAAGCTGGTCCTTTTCTACCTAATTCAACAGTTTTTTATTCCTGTATTAGCCTGTTAGGAAGTCAACTGAGCCCCACCTTCCCCAATACAATTAAGAGTAACAATTATTTCTGTTGATGGTAGTAGCAAAATAACCCTAGCACTTTGGATTTTATAAGATGCTTTTCATCTAGTGATCTCAAAGCACTTAACCCACATTATCGGTGACGCAGTCCCTTATACCATTCCAAAAAACTGAGGGCTAAAGAATGCCTCAGGCCATTCCACTGAATCACTTGAGCAGTCAAGTTCAGAATGCAAGGGTTCATTCATGTGCCCCTTTGCCAACACAAACCCTTTCTACCTCTTTCTCATCCACTACACTACTTGCCAAGTGATGACAACTTGGACTCTGCAGACCAAAAATTTTACTTGTTAGAATTTAAAAATAAATTTTATCGCACCCAGTAGTCTAGTATTTCCCTTAATATCAAAGGCAGAGATTAAAACATCAAAAGATTCAGATAATGAAATACAAACATTCCCTGGAATTTATCACTTCCTCTCTTACCTGTGGCACTGAAGGCAAAGGTGCCTTCTTTCAAGGTGCATCATGTCTCTCTTTAAAAAACAGCATTTTAGAGGGCCAAACAGTAATATAAGAACAAAGTGAACACCCAGAGATTACAAGAAATTGTTCAAGTCCTAGAAAAGATAAATCTTCTTTAGCCTCTAATGTTATGACCATTTAACTCTTGGTTTCCTAATCAAATTCCAACAATCTGAACGTAGGCCTTGGTATCTTTGCTAACGACGAGAAGCAAATTCTTGGTTTGTACACAGTACTATAAAACTTTCCCCTCAAAGCCCCAAAGAATAGAGATGAAAATTGCATTGCTTATATTTTATCTAGAGTAGAATATCATTTAGACACCATATATTTTAGATCACATTTTCCGACAGGAAAAAAAAATCACATGAACTAATACTGCCATAGCAATGCAGGATCATAAAAGGCCATGCAATATGGGAGTACAATACTGAGAAACAAAAGAGATCGGCACCTGAGATGTCTGGGGAGTATACATTGGAAGGGACAAGACATAACCTAAGAATTTACTGGGTAAAATAAAGAAGTACCAAGTCTTAGCAGAAGTGCTGTGGGTAGTAGGGATAAGACTACAGAATAAGTGTGGTTCAGCAGAGCCAGCAGTCTGGGTCCACACCAGTATGAAAAAGGTATGTAAGGCACATTCAGGCACAGAGTAATCTAGGGAATGGAAATATGCATATATAAAACAAATCAGAGAATATATGGTTTGAAGACTTTAATACAGGTTTAATACCAGGACCTCCTTAAAGGGGTGAATGGATACGGGCAGTACCACTGATAGAACAAGTATTGTTGGTTGAAATAAAGTGGAGAAATAATACAATATAGTAAATCTGAATACGAAGTAATCAAAGTATCGTGGAATAATCCACACGTCAAGACACTGGCTTAAGAATCAAGTAGAAGTTTAATATGGGTTCTACCATTATATACCGAAGTAGCAAAATACACGGATATACAATTCTTGTAGGCATTAGGTGGGTAATAATGAGCCTTCTGAAGAGATTTGATACAGTACAGAGGGATACTGGGGTAAAAAGATAGGGTTGAGAATATAAGATCAACCTAGACAAGATGGCATTAAGCAGGAAGTGAAAAATCCAAGCAGAAAAATGGTCTAGAATATAACATATTTGATTCTACCCCTTGCTTCATAACTTTAAGTCACTTTCTTACTTCACATTTCAGTGTTTTCATTCGGCCAAGTGGATAAAACATCTTCCACCTCCGTGTCCCACAAAGAGATTCCTATAGATAAAATATTTGCAAACACATCTGAGCTCCGCCTGTAAAAGTACAAAGTACTTAAAGCATGGAGCACCAGGCTGGTGGGGGTGAGGAAGCGGACGGATGGGAGACAACAGGTAACAGGATGAGACTTGAGCCAAAATAAGTATCGGCAGAGTGAGCGAGGGACCTGAAACGCAGGGAGATAAAAGGGGAACAGCACCCAGTCCCCACCCTGGAGCTGGGGCAAGGAGAATCACCGTACGGGGCAGCGCTGACTGAGATTGAGAAGACGGAATCCGCGGTGGCAGGGCCCACTGGGGCTGCTGCGGGAGAGGGCTGCGGAGGACGGCAGAGCCCGCGGCGTAGGGCCGGGGGCGGAAGGGGCGGCGGCTGGGCACCAGGCGCCGAAGGGGACCTAGGTCCCGAGCTAGGACCGGGCAGCCGGGCAGTAACCCGTTCTGAGCCCCAGCGGCCGTGGATCCCCGGCCTCTACTCGTCGTCCGTTTCCGGGGCCCACGGGTCCTGCCGCAGTTGGATGACCCGGCCCGAAGGAGGAATGGGGCCTCAAATCACCTCCCCCTCCTCAGTCCCCCTTCCCTAGAGGTCACTCTCCCCTCCCATCTCACTGGCCCTGCACTTCCGGTTCCGCAGGGGCCGGTGTCCCCGATACTCACCCCCGGCGCGGTTCCCGTCACCGCCGCCGTCGTCGTCGCTGCCGCCTCCCAGCAGTGCCGTCCGGCCTCTGAGAAGCAGCGCGCGGCCCCCGCACGCTCCACGCCCGCCCTGCTCCGCGCGCTCCCGCTCGGCGGCGCTCGTCTTCGAGCCGGCGCGCGGCCGTTGCCCTCAGTGCCGGGTCTCTAGCCCTCCCCGCGTTCCCATTGGCTCCCTGTCCCGGACGCGCGCGACGTCTCGAGCGGGGCACGTTTCTCTCATTCATGCGACTCGCGCCGCCGCGCCCGCCCCCGCTCACTCTCCCATTCACCTACAGCCCCCACCCCCACGCCGCTCTATGGCGTGCGCGTGAACCCCGGCGACCGCGGCGACCTCGCGGTCTGATTGGCTGCATAGTCACGGCGACGTGCGCACGCGAGAAAACGAGAACGCGCGCGCAAGGCCGTCGGGTTCCGCAGGCGACTGGGAGAGGGGGATTTGGAGTACTGCGCAGGAGTCAGAAATGGGGAAATGGCCGGCCGAGTGTTCCTTTTTCCTACGTCCTATTTTCTGTTCCCGCTGGATCCAAGCAGAAATCCTTGGAAGTAAAAAAGTAGTAATATGTGTTTACTGGAAGAACTCAAAAAGCAAGGAGCTACCCCATCGAATTCGCTAAGCCTTCCCAAGCAAATGTGGTACAGTCCAGACTGGCTTCCAGTACAACCAATCACCAGTATAGGTCCCGGCGTTTTCCTGTTTCTGCCCCTTCAAGCATTGGCCAAACGTTTGGCGAGTAAATAGCCCACCTCTCCCACCCCCCCCCCTTTTTTTTGATGGCGAAAACTTTATTTAAAAGAAACTTGAAGCAGTTCTCGGTCCAGCAAGTTTCCTAGAACCAGCAGAATCCCAGGGGGATGGAACGGTCGGGGCTGTGGCTCTCGCGTGGAAGGGGCACCGGGTTTGGAAGAGCCAGTGTGGGGCGATGCTCCTGCCAAAGGCCCGGGATGAAGAGGAAAGAGCGGGCGCGAGCCTTGGAGCCGTAGCGTCTACGGTGGAAGGAGGCACAGGGAGTGCGCGCCATCTGAGGCGGTGGCAGCCCCCCAGGGTGCGACCCAGCTTTTGGTTCCGCGTGATTTCCTTAGTTTCCAACTGCAACCCAAGGAATGGACGCTGCATCCCTAACCGCGCTGGAAGGAAAAGGCTCTCTAGAAGCTCCTGTCCCTGGCGAGATGTTGGCCAGCTCAGATCACAGCGCCACACTTTGCCCTAATTAGCCCTACACAGCTGTGAACCCAAGAGCAAGGCCAGGTGTTCTCTCATTAGGCCATTTCTTTTATGAAAGCAGCTCTGGCTATTACATAATAGTCTTTCAAAAAAGTGTTCCACCAGCTATTTCTCTGAAGCCAAGGTTCCTCACTTGATTCTAAATCCTGTGGTCTGTCTTGGGGTTTGGTGTCAGATGTTAGTGGTTTAACTATGTTCTGATACTTTAGCGCTAGACAGCAAGGTGAAAGAGAAAGATTTACCTTCTGTTTTCTGGGGTCTAATCTACTTTCTCTGGCATGGCATATACATCAGGTTTTAGTTTATCCTTGCTAAGGGGTCAGTCCATTTATTGCAACACACTGAGCGTTCTCTTTAATGAGTGTGTATTAAAAAATTAAATCTTTAAAATACTTTAGACCTTATAAAAGGTAAAGTTAAGGTACTACCGAAGATAGAATATTTCTTTTATTTATAGAGGCTTTTCTATCTTTTAAGGTTAATTTGTTTCCTTAGGAAGAGATCAAATTCCATTTTTTTCTATTATATATATTTTTTAGATTTTAAAACTTCATTTCCCCAACTTCGCAAATTTGGCATCTTTTCAAGAGCCTAAGACCCTGCAAATTGTTTTGTCTCTTTGCTAGAAAGTGCTGAATGGGAATAAAAATTCAACCTCCCACCATCCTAAACTCTCCTAAGATACTGGACTACTGGATGCCAAGCTCCTAGCTGGATGAGCACAAACAGTTGGCATAATCACTACCAAGGTTTAGAGAGTTTCCAGTTTCCTGTCCAGTTTTCCTTAGGATCATGCAAGATATTTCCTGGAAAGAATGTTTAATAGAGCATAAGGTTTAAACTGCCAGCCACTTCTGAAAAGTATTAAACAGTAAAATCTAGGCTAAAATAATGGGCTAGCCAGACTACCAAACTTCAAATAAATATATCAAGAAATACCTTAGTTTTTCTAGTGTACTTTATCTGTACTTTTTCAAATCCTGTTCACTTGCATTTCCTTATGCTTATAGAAGGCAAACACATGGTTATTTTTAGACCAACTCACTGGTAAATAAACAGGCAGACAACAAAATGCTACCCTAGAGTTTAGACGCAGAGAGGAATAACCTTTCAGCACCAACCTCTCTGTTTAAATACTGCAGCCTTTCCTTCTGTCCCTGTCATATATCTCTGCTTGTTAGATGACAGTTTCTCCCCTTGTGCTCTGGATCTCATCCTTCACCCTGCATTGTCTTCTGAATTTTCTAACATTTGAAAAATGAAAACATACTGAAAAAAACGGTGGCAAGAACATACCATGGCCATCATTAAATTCTCAACCTCCAGAGTCTGTCAATATGCTGAGGCACCCTATCTAAAAGACTAACTCTTCCTTAATTCCATACCACCACCCCAGTCCCTTTCTTAGCAAAGCTTCCTAAAAGGGTTGTCTATAATTGTTCTCTACTTCTACAGTTTATATTACCTCAATATATTTCAATAGGACTTTTATCTCCACCAGTCCAAGACTGTACTGTTCAGGGTCAATACTGACATCCATGCTTCCAGATCCATAGTCAAGTCTCCTTTGCTAGCTCGCATTATACGTCACCTCTTATGCTGGGAGTGCCCTGAAAATCCCTCTTCTGCCTTCTTTTTTCCACTTACACAGTCCCTTAAGTGACTTCATCCAATACCACTGCTTTAAATGCCCTCTATAGGTCAATAGCTCCCAAGAACCTTCAGCCCTAACTTTCCCCCACCCTCCAGATTCATGTTTCCAACATCTACATGGCATCTCCATATGGATGACTAATAATTCAAACCTAACAGTGCTGAAGTAGAACTCCTGATATTCCTTTATTCCCTCCTGGAGTTTCTCCAGTCTCATAGTCAATCTAGTGGCTCAAGTAAAAAATCTAGGATCATTTTTGATTCCCCTTCTTTTCCTCACCACTCCCATCAGCAAGTTCTATCAACTTTATCTCTAAAACGTTCCAAAGCAATCTACTCACCAGCTCCACCTACTCTAATTCACCAATTCTCACATTGAAACTAACTTGTGTCCTTGCTTCTACTTTTGCCTCTATAATCCATGTTCCATACAGCAGTGACTTCGAAATGTAAATTAGATGTCATTCCTCTGTTTAACTATCTGCTAGGGTCTGAATGTATACTGAATTCGTATACTGAAATCCTAACCCCCAAAGATGGTATTAGCAGGTGGGGCTTTTGAGTGGTGCTTAGGTCATGACTACAGAGCCCTCACAGGTGAAATTAGTGCCTATTCCAAAGAGGGTCCATAGGGCATCCTTGCCCCCCCTTCTACTTCATGAGGACACAGCTAGAAGTTGGCAGTTTGCCACCTGGAAGTGAGCCTTCATCAGAACAGGACCATGCTGGTGCTTTGATCTTGAACTTTCCAGCCTCCAGAACGGTGAGGTTTCTGGTGTTTATAAACTACCCAGTCAGTAGTATGTTGTCATAGAAACTGGAAGGGACTAGACACACCCCTCTCCCACTTCTTCCTACTGCTGTTAGATTACGAAAACTTTATCTCATCTTTGCTGTTCCTTCCAGCCTCCATTTTTACCCCTCTCCCCTTGATTCACTGTACTCCAGCCATACTGGCCTTTCCTTTCACCAAACACATCAAGCTTTTTCCTTTCTCCACTAGGAAGACTTTGCCAGAATTTTACACAGCCATTCAGGTCTTCACTTGAAATGTAAGCTCAGGAGAGGCCTTTCCTGACCACCCAATCTAAAGTAGCCTCTCAGTCACTGTCCTATAACACCCAATTTTAAGTCTCTGTTCAGCACTTACCTTTCTCGTGTTTGTTCTATAATATGTTCCCTAAGACTTTGTCTATCCTGTATCTATGTAGATGGTTACTGGCAAATAGTAGATGCTTGATAAATACTTGTGGCAAGAATGAATGAAGGGCATCAGATACTTATTCAGTAATCTAGGTCCAAACCAGGAACACCAATTATTTGTAAGAGATCAGACCATGGGCTTTCCCAATTGCTTACCACCTGAAATTTACACTCAACTTACACTGTAACTGATTCCAATCAAATAGACAATAGGAAAAATAGCTGCAGCTGAGAGAAAATGAGCTATCTCTGGAAAACGATCAGATCTGAAATCTCTACCCAAGTTTATGACCAGCCTCTTTGGTTCCTCATAGTAAGCCTGGCGTTGGCAACAGATTTAACATCTATTTACCTAAGTGCAGAGAAAAGGGGAACCATCATAAAAATTCATCTGCTTGGCTCACAGGTGAGCTCTTGGCTTTCCTCTCCTCTAAATATTTAGCAATAAATCATTCCAATGTTGTTCTGTAATTCTTTGGGGGGGGAACAAAATTAAATATACCAACTTCTATGATGTGCAAAAATATTTATTAAAATAATTTTTTTCCCAAGTTCGAACTTTATTGGAAGGAGGCCTTCTAATACATTTTTTCATCCTGGATTAATGAGGTAACAAATGTTACATACAGACTATAAAGCAGTGATAAAAACGGGAAGAAATGGGATTCTCCAGAACCTTAGAGAATTCAAAGTAGCACTTTACGTGATCTAAGAAACCAATTAAATTCTCATGGTTTTCCTTTAGGTTCAAGATTAGATGAGTTGGGTTACTACCATCTGTTTTAAGAGGCAGAATACATGTTTCCTACTAGTCCACCATTTAGGGGTCAGCCTGGCCTCAACAGATTCTCATACCTCAGCCCATCTGCCTTTCGTGATGGCTAGACCTCCATGCCCCAGATAGCAAGGCTTCTTGCTGATCTCTACTTAAGATCCATGAACCGGATATCCATGATGAGAAGGAAGTTCTTAGGCAGTGGGCGGGGGGCTGGAGAGAGAACGGTAAACACCTGATGTTCCAGGTCCACACTGGTCACCACGATGAAGCCAGCCACACTAGTCTCAGAAAGGTTCTCCTCTGTGCCCTCAGCAGTGCTAACACTCAGGAGGTGGTGTACCATATCTCGGCCAGGGGTGACAGGTACTAGCTTGAGCTGATTGTCTTCCTGAGACATGCCCAAAGGCAAACAGGAGTCTGGGATGGTAGGTGCCCCCACTTTGTAGATTTTCACATCTGAAAACTTGACATTGAAGGCATGGGGATAGAAACAGCCCCGGAATCCATAGAAATACTCACGGATACGCTCATCCCTACATTCCCGCCGGAAGTCCTTGGAGCGCTCCACCACACCCCCCGATTTAGGGAGCAGCACAGTGCGCACAAAGTGAGGGAGGTCCCGTTTCAGTTCATTGTACAGTCGTTCTTGATCCAGAACCACAACCACATCCACTTCAAAGGCTGAGGCTGCATGCACCAAGGCCTGGTAACCAGAGCCCTTGACCCAGCCACAGGTGTTAATGACACAGCCACTAACAGAAGCCCTTCGGTTCACTTCACATCTTTGGTTGAACACATCTGCTAAACGAGATGTAATCTGCGGAAGAAAGAATCAAGGTGAAGAAAAAAAAACCAAAAACACACAAACCCATAGCTATTTTGTCCTCCTTTACAACAACTGATTATGATGTAGAAAAAACATTTTTAATGACTGTGATTTTGCCTTCATAACATGAATTTTTATGTTGCTTCTACTGTCTCCTGTTTCATGTCCTAAGTGAAAATTTGTGGAAATTTTACAATTACTTAATAGGTCTACAGACACATTTAACAATCTGAGGCTGATTTATATTTGAAACTGTCTTTTCCAAAATCATGCGGCCATATCAGCTGAGAGGGAGCAAAGAGATGGCCACAGATAGTTCTAACTAGCAAACTTCTGCACAGCTTCTTATCTTGATAGCAGCCCTTCCCTCCACCCCACCTTGGCTCTGACCTTATTATAAAGCTTGATGTTGGTGCCAGGAGTGGTTGAGCCAAAATGATATACCAAAGGGGCTTGGATAGAGAATCCCTCTTCGACATCTGCTGGCCGCTCAATGTAGAGGGCCCCCATGGTACCAGGGATAGACACAGAGCCCTGGCCCACATCCAGCTCCACGTAAGTGGGTCGGCGGCCCAAACGCACTGCATAGTTGAGCAGCAGACGGCATACTGTGGACTTGCCCACATCAGTGGGGCCCACTACCATCACCCGGGGGCCTCGCTCTTCTTCCTTCTCCGCCTGCCTCCGCATCTGCTCCAAGGCTGTATGTGTGTTGAGGTAAAGCAACATAGGGGTGTCCTTGGAGACATATGCCACCTCGGTGCGGCCACTCAGCTGTAGAGAACAACCATGCCAAGTGAAAACAGCCACCTTCGCACCAGCATCAAAGGTGAATTTCTTGTTTCGGGTCAGCTCTGTGCCAAAGATTTCTGCCATGCCAGCCAGCAGCTCCAACTGAACTGACTGAGATGCCTCCACCTCAAAGCGAAGTTCTGTCTCTCGTTCTAATTCAAATTTAGTTGTTGGCTTTTTGTCATCATTGGCCTCCTCTCCCATCTTTTCTGTGCAGCTGCTGTGCCTATAACACAAATTAAACTTCAGATCTAAACATAAGTTAGAACTCCGTTCGAAATCCTCCAATGGATGTTTCCCCTTATCCTGCTTTATTTTCTTTTATCTCTGATCACCATCTGCCTCACCATACATTTTATTGTCTACCCAATGTTTGGGCATTTTTGTTTGCTACTGTATCTCTAGTACCTAGAATAGGACTTAACAACCGGTAGGCATCACTGTAAATACATCGAGTGAATAAATGACTCAGACATAAGAAAACTCTATCTACAAATTGACAGGAAACTTGATTACATCACCTCATCACTCCCTTCACTCTACTGGGATACTCCAAACTTGGGGAGGAAAGAGATCCTGACTTCTCAACTCTCTTAGTCAACAAGAAAGGGCATCTGCAATCCGGATGCAAAGCAGAGAATACCAGTTTTGAACTTACAGAACAGCATCAAGGCCCCGCTCAGCAACGACCAGTGAGCAGTGTCTATAGACAAATCGCTTAACCTCTCTGAATTTTTTCCTCAGCTGTCAGCTGGAAGGACCTACACTTCCTCACACAAAGTGCTATTCTGGGGATTAACCTGGACTGTTGGAGGGAGAAAAAAACACACTTCGTGAACTAAAAAATGCGGAGGAAGAATTATTTCCGATACCGGACTGCAGCTCTAGGTCCGGCATTTGTCCCAGCCTCCCCAGACACGAAATCTGCCCAGGACCCAAAAAGGCGACGGTTTTGTTTCTGAGCTTATTATCTCACCTGCACAGCCACGAGCCCCGAATGATAAACTAAGAAGCCCTTCTAGGTAGGACCTAACACCAACCGCGAGCCCAGCGAGCCCAAAGCCACGCCGGAAGGCGCTTCCGCACTTGCGCAGTGGCGGAGACACGGTCGCGCGATGCCCCATGGGATATGTAGTTGTAGTAGAACAGCCGCGAGCGGTTGCGCTCGTGCAGCCGCTCGGCCTTCTGGGAGTTGTAGTTAAAGCATTGTTTTGATTGTGACGCCAAAGGTGGGAGGGGCGGAGGCCGTCATTGTTCGTCAAGCTGGCCCGACGCGGGTAGGAGTGACGGTTACGCCCCCGTGCGGGGTAGGGACCCGCCGAGGGGCCAACGGTCGTCGGGGCACGGCAGATGCGGACTGTTGCCCGGTGTTCCCTCTCACCTGCTTCCCGGAGAGGGAAAGGACGACGGGAAGGGAGAGGGACTCGCTGTCTGGGTCGCACGATAACCTGCTTGTCTGGAGCACAAGCCAAGAAGTGGCGAAATTAGCATAACTCCTTTTAGACACGAAGAAATCTAGGCAATGTTTGGGCATTGTCACAGGTCCACCTGGGCCGTTATCCTCTACCTGACACAGTGCTTGGCACCTAGAGGGCGTTTTTTTTTTTTCTTTCTTTCTTTTTACTATTATTTTTCTTCCTTAGAGGGCATTTAAAAACATTTAAATAAAAATAAAAATTTCTCCCAGTTAAAAATTTCTCCCGGTTACTCTTTACCCAGTCATCCAACCACCTCTCTCCAGTTGAGCGGGGAGTTTTGTTGGGCACTCTTTTCGCCCCTAAATCCTTGATAGTTACACAAGGTCATTTAGCCGGTAGGCAACAGGTTGGGCCACGTCTATAAATCTCTTCTCACGAGCTTGGGCTTTGGGATCTTGTATTCTTCGCTATGCCACTTGCTCACTGTGTGACTTTGGGCAAGTCAGGCTTAAACTCGTGAGACCCAGTTTCTTGTCTGCAAAATGGGGATAACAGTACCTAACCTTTGAATTTTGTTGATTGAATGGGATGATACACATAAAATACTAAGCATGATGCCTGTAGCGTAGAACACATCTGATGTTGGCTTTTAAGTTTTTATTACACTTTGAGGAGGGGGGAGCTATAATAATGTCATCCATTTGTACCGTGTTTTACATTTCTCAAAGCCCTTTCGGGTATCTTCTTTCACAGCACCCTGAAAAGTCAGTTTTATTATTTCACATGAGGGAGATGAAGATAGGTGAAGGGACTTGACGGGGCTAGGACTCAAACTCAGGATTTTTGGAGTCTGAGTCCAGTTATTATAATAATAGCAAACACATACAGAGTTAGGTGCCAGGTACCGTATTATGAGCTATACAGGTGTAGATTCATTTAATCACAAGAATTCTGTGAAGTACATACTATCGTTGTCATCTTCACTTTACAGATGAGTACTTTTTTGAGTGAAGCTCACATGGTTAATCCGGGGAAGATTTCCTGCTTTGCCTTTGTCCCACTGGCCCTACCTTAGCACTCACGTTCTACGAGTGCCATTCTCACTTCTTACAGTTTTTCCTTTGATGGCTTGCTTTAATCGTTTTGCTCATTCACCATACGTGCATTAGTTCTTCAATGAACTATTCGGTATCCCCCAATCTTTCACCATTCTTCAAAAATTCAATTCCAGGCTTCCATTCGCAAAGTTTTCCCCCGAGTGAGCTCATCCTCTCCCGTTTCCATGCAGTCTGTCTTCCAGGTCTGTTTTTTTTTTACCTCCACACTCTCTCCCTTGAGGCAATTTCATCCAATTACCTGAAGGTCATCTTTATTTGGATATTTTATAATTATCTCAAGCAGAATTTATGAAGAACCCCTCCCCGCCCAGACTGCTTTCCACTTTGCTTCTTAAACACAGAAAGTCAGGGCACATTTAAAGCGTCTGTGCTTGCCTACACTCTTTTCTCACTTTCACTAAGCATTCCTACCATCTCCACCCCACCCCCAAATAACGCTGTCTTCATATGTCTTTTTCAATCTCCTCTCCAGCTAAACCCTTGAGCATTTTCTTCCTGAGCTAATTCACACCCATATCCTTTTTTGTTTCCAAACTTTCGATCTTTGTCCTAAAATCTATTCACCTTCCTTTTCCCCACTTCCTGCTGTTTTCCTCAACAGTGGTTCCTCATAGTCCTCCTTTTCTTATCTGTTGCCCAGACAAGAACACTTCCCTCTTCTTTCTGTACCAAGTTCACCCTCTCAACTTCCAACTTCTGGTACTATCACTCAAGGCAGCCACATTGTGTTTTCGGAATTTACCTTAAACCCCAGAATCTTTGATTAAATATTCAGAATTCCTTTATTCTTACCCAGCTAGCAATGCCTCCCATTAGCATACTTCCTTACCTTAATTTTTTCCCCTCTTTACCTGTGAAGAAAAAAAAAAAAGCTCACAAGCAGCCCTTTCTGTAAGTCCCTATCTTTGTCACACTTCATTTTCTGAATGTTAGTCTGTTAGAAATAGGTGGGGGTGGGGAGTTCTCTTGGATGATATGTTGTTGTCCACATATTTCAGTGACATGCACAGAGCAGCACTCCGTGAGAAATATTCTGAGTCAAATGAACTATAACTGGTAGATGACAGAAAAATAGCACTGAAAGGTGTGAGTTCTTCGTAAGACACAAATTTGACATGTGTCTCTTGAGGCATCAGAATTTTATAGTAACCATAAGAAGAGATGAAATACTGCCATTTGCAACAACATGGATGGACCTTGAAATAATCATACTAAGCAAAATAAGCCAGACAGAAACGGTTGAAAATCACATGATATCACTTACATGTGGGATATAAACCTAAAAGCAACAAATGAACAGGACAAACAGAGACTCACTGACATGGACAATGGACTAGTGGTTACCAATGTGTGGGAGGGAATAAAAAAATAAAATGTTAAAAAAAAGAATTTTATAGTAAACTCTCTCTGGGTTTCTGCGCATTAAATTGAGAACACGGTTTTGAAATAACAGCAACTTTTGTTTATTAAGTGCCTATCAGGTGCCAGGCACTCTTTAGGTGTTCACATGTTATCTCACTTGGCTTCACATCTCCATGATGTAAATATTGTTAGCTTCATTTAGAAGAGGAAAACCGGGGCACAGAGTAGGTTGCCCAGCAGTTCCTGGTGAGTATATTGGCGGAGCTGGGATTCCAACTCAGGTATCTTTGAAACCAACGCCAGGCACTTGAATCATATCTGAAGATGCAACTCAACTGCTGTTTTGAGAGCATCATCTCTGCACTAGGCAGTGCAGTCCTGGGACTCAGAGAGGGGTTGCCCAGAGTACCTGCCTCAGAAAGTTTACAGCCCAGTAGAGAACCTTATGTAACGTGGGTGTCTCAGTTCATGAAGCATAAGAAATTTGGAGGTAGTTGATGAGAGGTTCCTGTATGTGAGATGTCATATTTGCTCTAGACTCCTTCAAGGGTATTAAGCTGAGGCTTCGAAGCTTGTAAGTGCCTGGTACAAGCTTGGGGGCACAGTTTGCCATATGTGTTAAATTAGTATGTCCTTTCTCTGCATCAGGGCTGGCGTCTGAACTGACAAGAAGAATGTATCATCTTGAACGTGTGTGCACGCGCCTGACTCTGCATCCATCTCTCATCGTCACCCGCCTTGCCGCCTCCTTTCCGATAGCCCTGCCACCCGTACTCCATCCTTGCCCAGCCCTGTCCTTCTCCCCAGGTTCTATCTCCTTGGCCACACTGCCTTTCTCCACAGCAACCAGTCAGTCTCTCCTCTTTCTCGCCCACTCCCTGTCCGGTCCCTCTGCTCCCACCCCACGCCTCACTCCCCCAGCCCCATCCCTGGATGCCTGCCCCCTCCCTTCCTCCCGACCCGCCTCCTGTGTCTCCCAGCCCTGCTCTGACGTGGGAGGTGAGGGGGGTGGGGGATGGATGACTCACAGTGTTATGATGCAGTACCACAACACACAGCTACATTCACCCACAGACCGAGGTACAGACGAGAGACAACCTCTGGCCCCCAGCAGCTGGCCAGCTTTGCAGCCCTTCTTGAGCCCCTAACTCCCCTCCCTGCCCTCATCCCCTTCCCAATTGAAGGAGCGGAAAGAGAAGAGAGAAGAGTGAGCAGAGAGATTGAGAGAGAGAGAGAGAGATAGACGGAGATCTCTGGAGCAGACCTCAAGGTGAGGGGGCAGCCCTTCTCCAAACGAATTTTTTTTCCCCTTGCAAATTTCCTCCTCCTGCTGCGTGTTGCTTTCTCCCCTTTGCAAAAGCATTATTCATCCACCCTTTGTCCTCCCTTCCCCCTCCCTGCTGCCTCCGCTCCTCTCTCAGCTCCTCCATCCCTCTCCTTAGCTCTCACGGCTCCCACACTTATTTCCCAGCAACTTTGGCTGCAGCATCAGGCATCACTGTTTATTGTTTTGCTGCTGGTGCAGACCCCCCAAAGCCCGCCCCGGGAGCTGGCTGCGCTGCTAATGATTTTGGACCATACCATGCCGAGAATGCCAGCCAGAGGGGGCCAAAGCCTCAGAGCAGATGAGAAAATCCATTGTGAGCAGGTGGCCCCCTCCCTTTTTTTTCCCCTGAGAGGCACGGGATTCGCACCTGGTTCCTCTAGCCTCTGCCTCCGGGCCCCTGCTATCGGCAAGGGTTGCTCGGCACCCCCATCCCAGCCCTCTCTCTCCCCGCTACCTCCCACGGTCCAGCCCCGGCTCACTTGGGGGAACATCCTCTCCCCAGCACTCAGCTCGCCTTTGTTTTTTTCCCAGTCATTTGCCCAACTTGCTTCTCCCGGTGATGGGAGTCGGGGAAGAAATGCCCTTTCTCCCCCTCCTGCGAGTGGTTCTTTAGCCTTCCGTGCAGCCTCTTCTTGGCTTGATGGGGAAGCTGGGGAGAGGGCGGGAGGCGTGACGGAGGATGGGGAAGGAGGCAGAGCAGGGACCTGGCCGGCCCCCTCCCTCGCCCCTTGAAGGTGTGCTGGGTGGAGCGGCAGAGGGGTACTCACAGGCACAGTTGGAGGCAGACCAGTGAAGTGGACACCGACCAGTGTCGTGCTGGTGAGGAGGGCCCGCTTCCTGCGGCCAGAGCCCAATGTCACCCTGAACTCAGCACAAGGTGTCTTCCTGGGGCCCAGCCAGGGGGAGAAGACCTGAAACTGAAGGTGGTCTCTGATGGGGTTTTGTGGAGAGACCTCCTGGTGGCCCCAGGACAGACTGGAACAGCTGGGGCACTAGCAGCGCCCCCAGGATGGGAGCCTGTTTGCCCTGGTGACCCGGAGCCACGCTGCCTCCGTTCTGCTTCATGGCCTGGCATTGCCAGATACCCAGCTGACACCTCTAAACCAGACTTGGGCTACACCATTCACGACGGAGCCCGACGGCCCCATGAAGAAGGCAGCAGCTCACCTGCTTATCGGAGCCACAGAGGACACCTCCCTTCTTATCCTCTGCCTCCACACCCCCAGCCACTCGGGGGCAGGAGTTTGGACAGATATCAACATTTTTCTTAAAATTTCTAATCAGAACCCAGCAAGTATTTTATCTTCTGTCACCCACAGAGGCACTGCTGTTTGTCCCTGGGAGAAGGTGGAAAAAAACCCACTTTCTGCCTCGTGCCCCAAAGCACAGCTTTTGAAAACAAGTCCCCTTTTGCTGCCTGTGGTGGACGTTGCCCCCACATCACACCACCCAGCCCTGCTCAGCCCGGGAGCGCTGGCCTCCCTGCCGTGGTCCCCATTTCCTGTTGGTTCCAGCTGTCAGATTTGCCCGAAGGAGTTTCTCTCCTACAGTTGAGGGGCTAAGTCCTTAACTGAGAACTAAGGCAACAGTTAGTAAGGAGCAAGAGAGACCAAGGGGCTCAGAGGCTGAGAAGACAGCCAGGCGCTGCTTCTGGGCCAAAATGACTGGACCAAAGTGCAGAGATGGGCCGTGGCCATGCCTGAGGTCCCTGGCCCTGCAGGGGCCATCCATGAAGTTCTGCTTCCCAGAGACAAGGACCCCAACCCCAGGAGAGGGCTGAAGCAAGGTGTGCGCACCTGCCTGCCTGCCCTCCCTCCCTCCCTCTCAGCATGCCCCTCCTCCCACACGAAATGTACGAAGGACCAATTGCATTGCAAATGGAGAACAGGAAAACTGCCAGGCATCCCCAACTTTGAAAAGACTTCGAGCCCCAGAGCCTATCAGAGCATGTGGGAGGCAGATCCACACCAAAGAACCGAAATCGAGGAGGGAGCACTGGCAGATGACGCTGCTCCCATGGCAGCATTTGCGCCAGCGGGCTGCTCCCGGTGGAAAATGGTGGAGGCTGCTCTAGCCCCAGGAGGGAGAGACACCACCTCCCCGGCTGTGGCACCAGAGGCCGGGCACCGCTGCCGGGCTTGCTAAGCAGGCGGGAAGTCCCGGGGACCGGGAGGCTCAGTGAGACTGAACGCCGAGAGGACCGATGGTGATGGGGGCGGAGGGGCAGGGGCGAGATGAGCCCCATCTGCTCCATTCCCTCAGGAGGGGCGCCTCGCGAGGTCACGGCGCTCCTGACACACCTTCCCCTCTTCCCAGGTGACTTCTATTTCTATCTGGTTCACGTCTGGGGGGGCCCTGGCCGGGCAGCCCCCCCACATTTCGCCTGCTCTGAAACACGGCTCTAGCCAACCTGCTCCGCTGCTTCACCTGCGACCGCCTGTGTGGGGGCTGCACGGCGCCAGCCCCCCCAGCCCGCCAGGGCATCGTCCTCCAGCCCGTCATGCCCAGCTGTGACCCCGGCCCAGGCCCTGCCTGCCTCCCCGCCAAGACATTCCGTAGCTACCTGCCCCGCTGCCACCGCACCTACAGCTGTGTCCACTGCCGTGCACACCTGGCTAAACACGATGAGCTTATTTCCAAGGTACGTCAAGCGGGCACCTGCCACTCCCCTCCTCTCTCCCACTGGGCTTGTCCAAACTCACCTGGGGTGAGGCAAGGCAGCCTGTCCTCCCTCCTCCATGCCCCTGGGGATTCAGGCAGTGGGGCCATGGGCCACCCAGTAGTCACTGTCTGTCCTGTCTCCACAGTCCTTCCAAGGGAGCCATGGCCGAGCCTACCTGTTTAACTCCGTGTGAGTCCACCTCTCTCCTTGTGTGTGTGTGACTGTGTGTGTGCATAATTTTCCTCTGTGGAGAAAGGGGATGAGCCATTGGAAGGTGGCCTTTCACCTTCTGTTTTGCCTCTCCTCTTGCAAAAGGGTTCAGAACCTCAGTCTGCAGTTCTCTTGTGGGGAGTCTGGGCAGAACTGGACTCACCGCACTGGAGAAAGAAGGCCCGGGCGCGAGTCCTGAAGGGCTGGATTGCTGAAGGCAGGGGCTTCCCGTTGGGTGGGCTAAGCTCTCTCCAGATGGAAGTTCCTCTTGGGCTACTCGGGGGCTGGACTGACAGAGCCACCCCACTGGGTGCTGGGTCCTTCCTGTTTCCTGAGACAGGGTCAACGTGGGTTGCGGGCCAGCTGAACAGCGCCTCCTGCTCACGGGGCTGCACTCGGTAGCTGATATTTTCTGTGAGAGCTGCAAAACCACACTGGGCTGGAAATATGTAAGTACCTGGGGGGACCCTCCGAAGTGGAGTCTCCATGGCCCTCCAAGCCCCAGTGACTGCATGTCAGGTCTTTTGCGTGGTCCAGAGGGAAGTGGGTGGGACCAGGTGGACTGGATGGGGAGGGGGATTTTGGGCACAGGGGTAATAGAACTAGTAGGAGGACCTGGAAGGGAACAGCTTGGTCCCACATTCACTGCTTCCTCTCCACCAGGAACAGGCCTTTGAGACGAGCCAGAAGTACAAGGAGGGAAAGTACATCATTGAAATGTCACACATGGTGAAGGACAACGGCTGGGACTGAGGGGCTCAGGCAGGCTGTGCCCTTCCTCCGCATGCCCCACCCTCCCACACCTGTCCCCTGGCCCTGCCAAGCAGTCCACACCAGCATGAGTACTGCCCCACCCCTGGGGGAACCCAGCTCCCACCAAGCCCTCCGCCTCCAATCTTCACTCCCAGGGGTGTTCAAGGCTCAGGAGTGGGCAGCAGTCAGGGACAGAACTGGGGGAAAGGGATGGTTGTGGGCCCTCCTAGCCCCAAGGTCCTGTTAACTGAGGCAAGGGCAGGGCATACACTCAGGCAGAGAGGACCATGGGAGGAGTCAGTTTTTGAGTGAACAGGGGACAAATCTTGAGTTGTGGGGCCACTAGATCCTGGGCCACAGAATAGCAGATGAGAAGCAGCTTGGGTTGGAGTGAAATTTTGGCCTGAGACACTGGGAGATACCAATCTCTGAGGGTGAAGCATCCCACCCCATCTGTAGGAGAAAGGACTTGGGGGTGGAGGGAAAAATCCCAATCCCAGGCCCTGGGAAATAAAAGGAATCGGAAGGGTTTCCATTTCACTCCACTTGTTTATCTTGGCACTAGAGAGGCACTTTCGAGCATCTAACCTTTGCCATTGGGTGGGCTGGGGTACGCTGCCCCTAAAACAGCCCCCACCCCAGCTGGCTGTTTCCAGAGTGAGCAGTCATTGTGGGCGTTCTGAGGCCCAGCCACTGCTCCCTGGGAGCCAGGCCCTCGAAAGGGAGGTGGGAAATCAGCGCTACGGGGCCAGGCTTCCTCGTTGCTGCCACCAGCGAATGAAA
Source organism: Pteropus medius (assembly GCF_902729225.1). Taxonomy (NCBI): domain Eukaryota; kingdom Metazoa; phylum Chordata; class Mammalia; order Chiroptera; family Pteropodidae; genus Pteropus; species Pteropus medius. The sequence continues at coordinate 3,967,774 of NW_024356248.1, forward strand.
CTTTTGTATGATACATAAAGCGTTTGGGTCTATTTTTAATAAAAAGGGGGAAAAGCAGCTACGAGGCGCTGTCCTCTGACTTTCCTTATGCTTGTACCAGAGTCACGTGCACCCCCAGAAACCTGTCCCTTCGTGCCACTAGGGGGCAGCAATCACTGCCTGTGGCAAGAGCCCCCGCTGGCTTTTTACCAGGTGGGCATCCAGGTGAGGTTCTGCTTAGTAAGAGATGGCTTCTGCGTGTAGTCCAGCTGGAGCATCCAAAATAGTGCATCTTCCGGAGCCCTTGACAATGAATCCATTTTTGCCTAGACCCAGGATTGGACACCTGGAAGAGGAACATCCCTGAAAGAAGGGTGTTCTTGGATCCCATTGCCTTTCTGCCTGATTCTGTACTGTTTTGGTCAGCTCATGGCCACACTTAAGGCTAAAAGGAAAATCGATCAGCCAAGACGCTGCCCTAGCGGTTGATACGTAGTGGAACAAAACAGCTCAAAATTGCAGCATCAGTGGAACCATGTGACCCAAGTGCAATTTTTGGCAGAGATGTGAAATTCCTATTGTTGTTGGGTCACCGACAACTGCAGGGAGGACTGTACACATCATAAAAATCACTTTTTTTTTTCGTAAGCCAGCTTGTAATTTCCAGACTCATTCATTGACATTGCAAATATTTGTAGAGCAACTATTACTTGCCAGGCATTGCGTTAAGCACTGGGGATGCAGTAGAGAACAAGCAGCCATGGCCTGATTTCATGGAGCTTTTGGTCTACTGCGAGGACAAACAATAGCTAAGCAATTCCAGTAGGTGAAAAGGATGGAGTTCACAGGAGAGGCTTAGCCTAGATTTAAGGAGTCAAGGTAGGCTTTGCAGAAGTAATGGCTATGATGGCCCTTGAAGGATGAGAAGTTGGGTGGGGAAAGGGAAGAGTGGGAGGATGGGGACTATTTCAGGCAGAGAGAATTGTGTCAAGTGGCTCAAGCTTAGTCAATGTGTGAAAGTAAGTTTCCTATAACTGGAGTGTAGGTACAAGTGAGAGATGAGATGACACAGGAAAGACAGGCAGCAGCCATAAACATTCGGGGAATCTAGATATCATGCCAGGGCATTAAGGAAACACTGAAAAGTTATCGTTTTTTTTTTTTAACAAGAGTGGAGTGGCATCATTAAATGGCTATTTTGTGCCCAGAGAAGAGAGTCACATAGAAATGTTAATAGACTGAAGGGGCATAAAGCAAACTGTGTACCATCACCAATACTATTAGCAACGTCAACCTGGAGAAGCTGAGCCGAAGGACAGAAGGGAACTGGCAGACAGAGGGGCGAGAAGGCAAATTCAAGCCATGGAGGAACAATGTCCAGCACCCCCATCTGGGAGGCCTTGGGGTGGAGGGGTCTGTCCCATCGTTCAGTTTCTGAATACCTGGTGATGCCTAGAGATCCTCTCAGGCTCTGGCAAGGGATCCAGAACCCTGTCCTGCTCGGTCCCGTTTCTCGTACCAAAGTTCAGGAAGGTTTCTGAAGCCCCAAGCTCTGACCTTGAAAATTGAGCACAAACTAGCTGCCTTCTTAAGGCTGCACAAACATGCCTCTCTCAATTTATTAAGCCAACTAGGCACTGCGGAAAACGAAGAAGTAAATGACATAGTCATTGCTTTCAAGTTCCTTGTAATCTCTTCTGAGAGAATCATTCTACGGGCTTGGCTCAGGGATCCTATTTCGTTTCTATGATCAGCCCATGGGCAATACTGTCCAAAGCCTGGATGCCTCAAGAAGCATTATCAAAAACCTGTGACCAAGAGGGGTCATGCTGGGAATTAATTACAGGTGGAGGTGAGGTCTCCTTTCTATGCCCCAAGGACCAGGAAAGGAGCCACGGGTGTGGAATGTGACCAAGAGGGTCCTAAAAACCATGTCCTTGTCCCTGGGGCCAGTCCTTTTCTGGTTAACCCTTTTCCCTTTCCTATGCAACCCCTTTTTCTTATGGAGGTCTGTCTACTCAGGTTCTAACAGGGTTCTTCCAATCTTTTCCGTCCACCCTCTAATCCCAGACCAACTCTGGGGGCTCCTCCCTCTTATCCAGCAAGCCGCCATTTTTATCTCTAAAGGCTTGAGACTGGAAGATACCTTCATACAACCAGCAGATGGCATCAAAACCTTCCACCCCTCAGCTCAGGTACTCTCCCAGTTGAGAGCCTACCCAAACCTCTTCAGGTAGGCCTACAAAAAGATGGGCGAGCTCAGACCTAAGACAGGCCCGTATCTAGGCTCTGCAATTTCAGGGCTGTATAACCTTGGCCACATCGCTTAAACCTTCCGGTCCTCAGTTTTTTCATCTGTAAAATGGGGGCATTGCCAAGAAGTCATTAGTGAGTGTTCACCATGACGTAGAAGTGTCTAGAACGTGGTCTGCATGCCGTAGAGCTTCCATAAACGTGAGCTGTTCTTCTGACTCTAACAGCGAGGCTTCTCGCATTCCCACCAGGGTGGCAGGTTGGCACCCAGATGGGAGAGGAAGTCTCGACGCTAAGGGGGGGCGCTGAGGAGGCAGCCGGCGCTGGTAGCGCTACGCGGCCAATGCCCTTTTAACATTGCACTGCTAGTGGTAGGTGCAGACAGTAGCACAATGTGAAAAGAGCTCCGGCCTGCAGCAGAGGCGTGCCGGCCCTGCCTCCTCGCCCCCGGTCCAGGTCTCCTAGCCCACTCAGCCTCCCTCTGCCCTTCTCCTCCATGCTGAGGGTTAATCTATTTTCTCTCCACTCCTCCTTTTGCCTTCTTCCTTACTTCCTTCCCAGCACTGAGACCACCTTTTTCTTGAGGTCTTGAGATGGCCGACAGGATCCATGGAGGCAGCCGAGGGGATACCTTGAGGTTGACACGCAGTCTTCACAGGAAATGACTGGTAGAAGTCCTAGCAGTTTGGGGGTCACTCACATGAAGCAGTTTATCTGGATTTGCGTCTCTGCCAGCTTCCCTTCTGGAGGATTTCCTGACTGGGACTGCAGAGCTCTCTCTTCTTCCCTACCCTAAAGCTCTTCCATAGTTTAAAAGGGAGTTCCACGCCTCAAGGGGACCTCAGATGAAGCTCCAGGACCAGAGGGTGGGGGCTATAGTCACAGGTCCTTAGGCAGCACAGAGAAGCTTCCAAGCCTGGAGGCAGAAGCTGCAGGTGACACCCCACCCATGCATCTCCTTTCTGAGGTCTTCAAAATCCACCTTATGGATTTTATGGATTCCATGTGAAACAAAACGGTGAGTTCCCCTCTCGCATGAGTAGTAGGGATAGGCTTCCCTACTTGCAGTGGGATTAGAATCTGAGTTGTGTGTTTTATCCAGGGCCTCCCATCAGGAAGTCTTCAAGCTCACCCAGAACTTGCCCATCCTACCTAAGTTAAACCCCGGCTAAGCAATCTTGAGACTGATTAAAACCCAAAGCCAAAAGACTGCCCTGGGGGACACCTGAACGGCCGACAGTTCAGCGCTCCAGCGGGGTAGAGCTGTGGCCCGGGAAGCCCAGCTCCAGTTCTGACCCCGTGAACTGTGTGCAGCCCAGAGGGGCAGAGGCTGGGGCCATTCCTCTCCAGCACCGACCAATGAAGGCCTCCCGGCAATGGGGCGGCCCCCGGGCCATGCCCTCCTCCTCACTCCACAGCTAGCAGGAGGGATGGAGGGCAGAATTCCAGTTGGGAGCTCTTCTCTGGGTTTCCCCTCCAGCCTTCTCCCCCCCCCCTCAGGAAGCAGGCAAGATTTTCTCGCGCCCTCCCAGGCGGAGTTTGTTCCTGAGATCTGCAAACACGGGGCCCTGTCCCACAGTTTGTAGTTCTGGTGGACGGAAATTAAGGCCCGGCTAGGGTCAGTCGCCAGGCCTCTGCTCCTGGATTGGGCAAACCAGTCCCAGCTGGGAACTGGAGCTTGTCAACAGAGTGCCCAGCGAGCTTCAGGGAAGCCAAGGGAAGATTCTTCACCAAGGAGTGCCCAGATGTCTCCTTGAAGAGATAAGGGAGAGGGGGCTGGGGCCAAGATCCACTCAGCTCTCACACCCAACTCATTCCAGAGCGGGATTCCCAGCGATTCACCAGCCAGCCGGGCCCCTCCCCCACCTTGGGCCCAGGAGCCATCCCCCAGCTCCTTCCAGAGGCGGTGTAGAGACCGAGGAGGAAATGGGGGAGGGGAGGCCCGGCTCAAGTTCTCTCCACTCCCCCTCCTCATTGGCCACCATCTTCCGGCCCCTGCCCCCCAGAGCAGCAGGGGATGGGGCCCAGCCTGTGGAAGGGAGAGAAAGGGCAGGTGGAGGGTTAGCTGGAGCAGCAGGGGCAGCGGCTGGCCCCAACTGTCTCCTCCCACCCCCTCCCCGCAGCCATGGCGACAGGAGGAGTGAAAGCCATGTTCTGTGAATGGGATGAGAGGGGCAGGGGGGAGGGGGGTGAGGGCGCTCTCTCAACACCCCACTGTGCTCCCCCCCCAACCCCGTACACACACACCTCGAGGCTGGACCACACACGCGGGCACACACACAACTCTCAGCCACACTTGCTGCACAACTCTGCACTTACTACACACTTAACCCAAATAGCAAGCACTGGACTGTGAGCACACAGCGCCCCACACCCCCGCACCCCTCGACACCTCACAACTCTTAGCTCAGGGGCGGGCCCCCCCTGGGGCGGGCCTACACACACACACACACACACACACACAGCCCCTGGGCTCAGCCCACAACTTCTCAAGATGCAGAACTCCTGCCTCTGCTCCTGCCCAGGCCCCCCACACCTCACACACCCCTCACACACCAGCCTCACACACCTCACACACCCGGGCACAGACAGATGGCCCGGCCTCAGCCCTGCCTCAGCAGAGCCCCCCCCCTCCCTTCCCCACCCACCACCCCCCCACTGGAAAAATGACAGTGGAGCCGCCCCAGCAAGACAAGCTGAGTGCTTTCCCAGTTATGGTTGTTTCGAAAGGAGAAGACAGAGGAGATGCCCACGAGTGGAGAAGAATGAAGAGGGGAGAAAGAAGAGAGAAAGAGCCCAGGCCGCCCCCTCCCCTCCCAGAGAGCGAACAAAACCGAAAACGGGTGGCGTTACCCTTCTGGGAGCTCCCGACACCTACACATGGCTCTTCGTTACGTTCCTCTGCCCGCCACCTCCTTCTTCCCGGGCTCTTTCTCTGCCCTTCCCTCCCTCTTGGCTTCCCTCCCCGGCCGCGCTCCCCCTCTCTCACGCCCTCTCGCCCTGCGCCAGCCCCTCTCCCGGGCCGGGCTCCGACCCCCCGCGGCCGCGCCTCCGCCCGCCCCCCGGGACCGAGGGCCCGGGGCCGGCCTGCCGCTGCGCCCTCTCCTCGGCGGATCTGGCTCTTCCCCCTCGCCCCCTTTCTCCTTCCACACTCCCTGCCGTCCATCTTGAATACTTGGGATTCTTGAATGGAGTGAGCAGGATCCGCTCCCCCAGGCTCTCATTGGCTGTGGGTTAACCCTTTTGAAACGAGATCCTCCCTCCCATTGGCTGCCAGGCTCCCCTCTTCTCCCCCAACCCCCATCCCCTCCGCCTCCCAACAGCCCGCGAGGTCAGGGCGCTCCCGGGCGCCCCCTCCCCTGGCCTCTCACCCCCACATCCCTACCCCAGGACGCCCCATTCCCTGCTCTTTCCATCACACCCCCCCACAGGGCTGCAGGTGAAGGCGGATCCAGTTCCCGCCAAATGCGGCCCCAAGATTGGGCTGGCAGAAACCTTGTTCCCAGATGCCCCTCGTGCTGGACTTGGAGCCCCTGGAAGATGGAAGGGGTGCAATTTCCTGTCCCCCTCCTACGCCTCCTTGACTAGCAGTACCTCTCCACGAGGGAAGCCATGCAGCCTTTTAGCCTCACCCAGAGAGCGCTCCTGAACCCACCGGCCTCCGCGGCTGGCCGGCCAGAGGGTCGGGAAAGAAGATCTGAGGCTCTTCAGAGAAGCTAATTCCCTGAGTGCCAGGGGGCAGGTCTGACCCTACGAGGAATGTGCAGCATCTGGAGCTCTGCGCGGTCATAAACATCCCCTGGGACCAGCCGGGCCGCCTGGCCCAAGTGCTGGGCCTAGTAGGGGCTCTGAGTTGGGAGCCCAGAGAGGCATGGAGGAAGGAGGCGGCAGGGAATGGAACAGCGAGTCAGGCCTGGGGTTCAGGGTGCCTTTTCTCTAGGCCCAGATCTGCTCATGACATGCTAGGCCAGGTCATACCCGGTCTCTGGGCCTCGATTTTCTCATATGCAAAAGATTGGTCTCGAAAAGTGCTGTCCTGTAGAAGTTTGTGTGTGGAGATGCAAGTGTTCTGTAGATGCGTCATCCGATACAGTAGCCACTAGCCACATGTGGCAACTGAGCACTTGAAATGAAGCTACTGTGACTAAGGAACTGGCCTTTTAATTTTAATTTTAATTAATTTTAAATAGCCACATGTAGCCAGAGGCTACCCTATTGGCCAGTGCAAGTCTAGAATCCTTGTTGTCCGGATGGTGAAGAACATCTAGGATTCTTGTTGGGAAAAAAAAAAAAATTCTCTTTGTCCTCAGGTACAAAATCCTCCAAGTCACACATCACCAAAGGCATCGACACCCAGGTGAGGTTCAAATCCCTGCCTCCTTGGTCAGGAATGCTCACGTCTGCCATCTCCGTTCTGACAAGGGAGCCAGGACGCGCACACCCGGGACACGGAGATTGGGGCTTGCAGGGCATTTGCAGGTTTGCCCAACCTTGATTTTTGAAGGATAGAAACCAAGATATTGACAGGGTTGAGGATGCGGGGGTGTCACTTGCCCGAGGGCAAGTAGCAAGTTATGTTTGCCTACAAGTTAACGTGTACCCATAAACTTAAGTACTTCTCTTTGGGGCTCTGCATGCCCCCACACATCCTCATTAAGTTCATTCAATAAATGCACGTCTCTGACCCAGGACAAATGGTTGATACCAAGGCAGAGCCAACTCCATGGGAGGGTCAGATAGGCCCTCTGAGCAGCATGTGACAACCAAGAGCTCTTGGGTACGCTAAATTACAAGTTTGCGGACAGCCTGGATCCCACTCCCTGGATCAATGTGTTTGAGAGACATTCTGGTGGCATTCCACACCGTGAGGAAAGGAAGCCAAGGAGCAGGTGAAGACTGCTCTGGGTTCATCCTTGGACTGAGCAGGAAGCAGAATGAGCAAGGGGCCAGGGCTACTGGAGGTGGGGAGATGCAAAGTGTCCAGGATTCTGGTAACTACAGGTTAGGACTGATGCATATGGGGTCCTAACCTAGCGAGAGAACTGCCATAGGGAGCTAGTAAAGGGGACACCACAAAAGCCAGAGCTCATACAGTATTTGTCCAGTTCCCACTTCCTGAGGGCCTCTGCCTGGGTCATGTGCTGTGGGGAAGGGGAAGACGCAGAGCTGCCTGGGGAATGGCTTTTGTTCTCAGTATTTCTTTACTACTACCCAGTATTTCTTTACTAGGTAAAAATTGCTAAATGATTTCTCTGGTGACAGACAGATAAGATGTTCAGAGGAGGGAAGGACTGCTCCCCATGGAGAGTGGAATCTAAGAAGGCTTCCTAGAGAAAGTAGCATCTAAGACGTGGAGAATAGAAGGAAAATGGGGAAATGCCAAGACGAAGAAGAAGCAACACACAGGCTGAAAGGTGGGAAAACGGCAGGATGTGTTCAGGATGAATGGAAATTCGGTGGGAACCTGGGATGTACGAAAGGGAATAGCAAGGATGGACAGGCGGGCCAGGACAGGTCGCGAGGTCTTGAACACTTCCATCTATCCTCTGCTCACCGCCAGTGACATCATTTTGCTTGAAGATGCCCTTATCCTTTTCCTTGCCAAGAGACACCTCCCACCCCTTCCTCCAGCAACCTCAATGCCTCCACCCTCAGTTCTCTGCCGCTTCTGCCTTAGTTTGCAGGCCCCCCGTCTATGTTCCACAAGCATCCTTCCCAGGGCAGAGAGGACTCCAGTTCCCCATCGGGGAACGGACTCTCCGTGGTCCTTCTCTGATCGGTCTCCAGCCTCTGGATTCCTCCTGCCCAGGCATGAGCTGCACAGAGAGGGCTTCCTTTTTCACTCTCCACCTTCCAAATCCCTCTTTGGCCCCAACCCTTCTCGGGAAAGTCGATAACGGAGGCCAGGAACAGCTAGACATGGTCCAACCTGTTATAAGAGTGTAAAAAAAAAAATGGGCCCAAAGCTATCTGGCTCCTAGCCACCCCACCTCACCTTCGCCATCCCACCCCACCTCTGCGTCCTTCCCTCCTCCTCTGGGAGTTCCATAATGCTCCTGGGCTTTGCAGTAGCCTCCTTTCCTTGCCGTCCCCACAGCCAGTCCAGGACCATTCTGGAAGTACCCGATTTGCCTTCCTTCCCAACCCCCAGAGTCCTACCCAGATCTCTCTCTGGGTACACCACATAGCATGCTGTAATTGTGAGACGAGAAGACCTCTGTCTCTCGGAAGGACTGAATCTGAAACCTTGGAGGACAGTTGCCTCCCTGCTTAAAAAACAGAGGTAACTTGGTTGGTGATCATGTGGCTCCTAATTCACTGAGATGATGGAGGCCTGTCCCTGAGAGTCTCTTCAGTTTCCCCTTCCTTCTGCATCCTTATCGTCCTGCGTCTCTCAGCCACTTATGTGTCTGAGCACTTGCTGTGTGGAAGGCTCTGGAATCATTGCTGGGAAACACTGCTGGCCCGGAGGCGCTCACAGTCAAGGAGTACAAGGCAGACGCACGAAGAGGAAGTCAGACTGCAACAGTGCCAAGAACCTCCTTTCTGGGGCAAACCCATTTCCTTGAGGTCTTGATCCTATTCTTGCTTTACCAATTGCCCCGCTTATTGCATCTCCAATCCCTTTCTGTGAGCCTAGAGCAAGGGTCCCCAAGCTACGGCCCACAGGCCAAATCGAGTCCTCTGCCAGTTTGTTGTAAATAAAGTTCATTGGAACACAGCCATGTCATTTGGTTACGTACTGTCTCTGCCTGCTTTCGCACTACAAAGGCAGCGTTGAGTGGTAGAGACAAGACCCTACGGCCAGCAAAGCCTAGGACATTTACTAATTGGCTCTTTACAACAAAAGTTTGCCAACATCTAGTTTGCGGGCAGTTTTGGGCCCTGTTACCTCAGAAAGATGTAATAGAACTCAAGAAAGGCAACTGAAATGACCTTGAGATGGGAATGGAAGGACACAGCCCAGACTTTTCCCTCCGCCTACACATAAGCAGCTCAAGTCTTCCCACAACCTACCATGAAACTTCTCGCAATGCTAGTTGGCTTTTGACATCTTTCCTTCATGTCCCACTCATTCTTGAACCCAGGCAGGTTGGCTTCTGCCCCTAATTTCCACTGAAAATGGTTCCCTCTAGGACCACCAGTGACATCCTCATTATCGACCCAGCATTCTTTCCCGAGTCCTCATCGCACACAACCTCTCTTTAGCATTAGTCTCCATTGCCCACTGTTTCTGGATTGGATTGCCTCTTACCTCTCCAACTCTTCCTTCTCAGGTCCCTTCCCACGGGTCTTCTACCCCCGTTGCCTGAATGTAAACATTCTACAAGGATTTTTCCTTGACCCTCTTCTCCCTCCATACCTTCTCACTGGACAAAATCATTCGTATGCCTGAGTTCAACAGTCACTTCTATGTTGGTGGCTTCCTGATATACAACTTCTGAACCGAAGGTGCCCAGATTTCTAACATGTCTTACTGACGAGACGAGCCAAATTTGTCCATCATCAAATGCGTCTTCCTCCACCTCTGTCCTCACCTAATCACCTTTGCCTCTTCCATTTGCCCCTTAATTGTTGCCATTCTCGAGAGATCTGCCTCTGACCCTTCTATCTTTGGGGGCAATTCCATCCATTCTTACAATTTCAACATGACTGGCCATGAATCATGCCAAATCTACATCTCCGGGTGTGTTTGCAACTGCCTCCTAAATAGATGTGTGAGGTAGACACCTGGTACCTTTGCCTGCCCAGACTCCATTCCCCTTCTGGTAACTACACTTTAACTTTCCTTTGGGGAGACACCCATTACTTTTAGTCCCTGTGGTTGACATGAGGCTGACCCCATCTGCCCCTTCAGGGGCAGTCACACGGCCTAGGTATATTAGTTGTCTATTGCTGTGTAACAAATTAGTCCAAACCATAGTGGCTTAAGACAACACACATTTATTTTCTCACAGATTCTGTGAGTCGAGAATCTGGGCAGGGCTTATTTGAGCCTTCTAATCATGGTTTCTCATAAGATTGCAATCAAAGTGTCACCCAGGGTGGGAGTGACATCTAAAGCTTAAGGGGGAAGGATTTGCTTCCAAGCTCACTTTCGTCCTTGTTGGCAGGATTCAGTTCCTCAAGGGCGATTGGACTTCAGCCTCAGTTCTTTGGTGGCTGTCGGCTGGAGGTCACCTTCAGTTCCTTGCATTGCGAGTGTCTCCTATGTGGCAGTTTGCATCATCGATGTCAGCAAGGGAGTCTGCTAGTGACTTGGAAGTCACAATCTTTTATAACTTAATCACAGAAGTGACAACCCCTCCATATTGCCATATTCTATTGGTTAGAAGTTACTCAAGAGGAGGGATTACACGAGCGGATGGCTATGAGGAAGTGGGATCACTGGGGGCCGACTTCGGGCTGTCAACCACAGCAGATTCAGCCGATTGAATCACAACACTTGATTCAAGGATGAGTATCCAATCAGAGTCAAGCAGAATTAGGCCTGAGATATTTGCTGGAACCTTCGGGAAAGTGGCATTGCTGGGGTCGCTATGTCGGTAGAAGAAGATAAGCTTGAAATTGCTGGTGGTCATAACATAAACCACAGGGTTCATGTCCGTGGAGGAGAATGTGCCTAAAATGAAAACATAAATAAGAACAAGAAGGCAGGAGATGGGGAAAGGTACAGTCATGCCTACAGCAGAACCTCCCAGAGTTTTTAGTTATGTAAATAAACCGAGACGTTCCCTCTTCTACTTACATTGGTTTCTGTTGGATTCTGTCACCCACGACGAAAAGGTTTCTAACCGATGAAATGTCTCAGAGATACCTTGAATTTAGTTTGCCTAAACCCAATTTAATTATCTTACCTTCACCTTTCCCCACACACCTTCCTGTGTTCTATTTCACAGTTAAAAGTGTAACACAGTTGCTTGGGCTGACAACCTTGTAAGCATCTTTGCTCTTCCTTATCTGATGTGGAAATTAGAACAGCCCATGCAACATAGGTTGATTCTACAGAACCATAGCAGAGAGACTTTCTGCTTTGCAAAGATGGGGGAAGTCCTAAAGTAACTCAATGGAACACAGTCTCAAGTATAGATAAATAAGTAATTCTACATTTTTCCCCAAGTCATTAGGATCTTAAAGAATTTCTGGATGTGAATCACATGATTTCGAGGATGAGAATAGTGTGTCTGACTCTCATATCAAAACACACCATAGACTAAAATGAAATTCTGGCAAACTGCCTGGTGAGCTTGTGGTTTGGAAGGCACCCTGGGCTGGATTTGTGAAAATATCCTTCTGTTTCTAAGCAGATTAAAATAAATTGTGTCTTTTGAAAGTCGGTCATAAATCTTTATGTCTTTTTCCTTAGGGTTCCAATCATAATTCAAATCTGTTCTTTTTCTTCCCTGTGCCACCTTCATCCAAATTGCCCCAAACCCTGTGCTTTTTCTCCATTCTCCTGCCAGCTTAGCATCCACCTTGGGGTTTTGTATCACCTCTGAAAGACTTTCCTTCTGACCTTCACCCCGTCAGAGTGTGAATCCATAGTATACAACACAGATCATTGATCTGCCTCAAACTGCGATGGCTCACTGGTGCCCAGACAATGCTTCCTAACCTTTGCTGGGTCATGAACTCTTTTTTAAGAAGCTGATGAAACTGTGGGTAACTCTTTCTAGAAAAATCTGTATTCTGTGTTTCGCTGTACATCCCAAGGCGATCATAACCTGTCTGGAGTCTTATTTATATACTCCGCCCACTTGACCACATAGCCTCTCATCTTCCTGCAGGTTAGACTTTCTTAAAGAGAATATGTTCCAAACTTCTTAGCATGGCATTCAAGGCTAATTCCCAGTTCATCCCTCCCAGCCTTTCTAGCTGCACCTCTGCCTCAGGTAGTTAGGGTTTTTTGATATCAGATTCCCCACCAGACCGAAAGCCAACCTGACAGCAGAGATTGTGCCTTTCATCTTTTCTTGTCCTGTATCCCCGGATGGAATGGAAGTTTCTCGGGACCAGCAATCAGAACTCCCCGATAAAGTGTTGGTTCACTGCCAGATTTACTTATTTTTTAAAATTTATTTTTATTGTGGTAAGAACACTTAACAAACACTTAACACAAGATCTACCCACTTAAGAAAAAATTTAAAATGTACGATAAAGTATCATTGACCATCGGTGCGATCTCTAGGACTTATTCATCTTGCTTAATTGAAACTTTACACTGATTGATTAGTAACTCCTCATTTCCCCTCCCTCGAGATCTTGGTAACCACTACTTAATTCTTTGATTCTAAGAGCTTGCCTATTTTAGATATCTCATGTAAGTGGAATCATGTAGATTTGTATTTCTGTGACAGGCTTATTTCACTTAGCCTATGTCCGCAAGGTCCATCCATGTTGTCACATGTTACAGAATTTCATTCTTTTTTTTAAGGCTGAATAATACTCTGCTGTATGTATATACCATATGTGTGTGTGTGTGTGTGTGTACACACCATATATATATTTTTTATTCATACAACTGTCAATGGATATTTAGGTTGTTTCCAAATCTTGAGTATTGTGAATAGTGCTGCAATGAACTGCTAGATTTATTATTTCAAGCAGTCAAAGAGTTTTAGGGTGATGGGCTTAGCTAATATGATACAATGTCATATGCTCCAAATCTATATTTGGGGAGAGTTCTGTTTTCAGTTTTAGTGGACTTCATAGGTATAGGGACTTCTCAGACCCATGCCATGATTTGGGTTTACAAAATACAGGTTTCTCCCTGGTGAACTCACCATATTTGCCAATTACTGCTGCCAGAAATCCTTTTAGGATACCTAGGGCCCTTCGGATACCCAGAGAAACTTAAAAACTGGCTTAGTTGGTAGATTTCTAGGTGAGTTATTGACTTCATATTATAGCTCTCTCAACCTCAAGCACCAGCACAAGCCAGGGCAGAAATGTCTCCTATGTCCCTCCAAGATGGGACATTCTGAGGAAATCTGGGGCAGGAGAAAATTGCTCCTTCTTGGCCACATTTCAAAATTCCTCCCACATTTCAGTCCTTCCCTGCTCCCCCCACATACCCTGGAACATTTCACATCACATGGTGGGAAGTGGAAGGAAGATGTTATCAGTCCGCGAAAGTGCACATTTGGGGGGGGGGCTGGGGACAAAGACTCATCTGTCTTGTGCAACACTGTATTTCCAGTGCTAAAACAATGCCTGATACGTAGCAGGCATTCAATTAATACTTGTAGGATGAATGAATAAGTGAGGAAACTGGAGAAGTGAATGAACTCAGCTTCTAATTTGTAAATGTTTATCTTCAGAAACCTCTATACTTTGTGGGCTCTTGGTATCTTGTGATTTTATCCAGTCATAAGCATTGAAGGATGTGGGTTCTACTAGACATGCCGGGACCAGTGGGATGACTTCGAATCTCTCCCATGTGCAGCAGAAGCAGCATTGATAAATCAGATATGCTTATTGTACACAAGGGCCTCACAGGATGGTATCAACCTGCTATGGTTTGGGTTATCAGTTAAGAATAACATCTACCTCATGGCCCATATAGGCCACTCGGGCTCCAGCCATCATCTTTTATCCCAGCCGGCAGAAGGGAGGAAGGAGGACTGAAAAAGGGTATATATACCCTCTTACAAAAGTTACCTATGATACCCCCGCTTACATCCCATTAGCCAGAACCTAGTCACATGGCCACAGCTAGCTTTAAGGGAGGAAGTCTTTATTTCAGGCAGCCAAGTAACCAGCTGAAAATCAGAGGTTCTATTACGAAGGAAAAAATGGGGAACTTATTGGGGGAGACAGTTGACATGGCTGGGGAGGTGGTCTGACATAGAAAGTCTTGCCTTGCCAAACCAGAGAAACCCCTCTGAACTCATGTCCCCACTCACAGCTCTCATCTATGGAGTGATGGTCACCAGCCCAATGCCAGCTGAGGGCAGAAGAGTCTGAGACATGGTCAGAAAGCACGGCTGCTAGAGTCAGATGGCTCTAGCTTCAAATACGTCTCTGGACTTCTCCTTTCCTCTCTTTATTAAGAGGAAAATGGTACCCATTGTGCATGGTCGTGGTGAGTATTTTACTACTGGGAAATCCCTGGGACAGAGTTATTACCCTTGAGTGGTGCTTTGTGTGTGTGTGTGTGTGTGTGTGTGTGTGTGTGTATGCATGTGCATGTGTGTGTGTGGTAAACACATGTACCATATAATTTACTCTTTTAATCCTTTTCAGTGTACAGTAGTGTTAATTACATGCACTGTACTGTGCATATAGTACAACAGATTTCTAGAACTTTTTCATCTTGCAAAATTGAAACACTACACCCAGTGGACAATAATTCCTCCTCTCTCCCTCCCTCCAGCCCCTGGCAGCCACCATTCTACTCTCTAAGAATTTGACTACTTTAGATACTTCATATAAATGGAGTCATATAATATTTGTCTTTTTGTGACTGGTTTATTCACTTAGCATAACATCCTCAAGTTTTATCCATGTTGTAGCATATGGCAGGATTTTTTTCTTTTTTAAGACTGAATAATATTCCATTGTACGTTTATACCACCTTTTTTAAATCCACATATTTTTCATCCAGTAGACCTTTAGGATGCTTCCACCTTCTTGGCTATTGTGAATGATGCTGCAGGGCTGGTGCTTCTTATCAGAGACTAGTTTCCTCCTTTCTTGCAATGCCCTCGGGGTGGGGGCTTTCACGTTTGTTTGTTTGTTTTTTCTATATGTGAATAATTGTTAAGTTAAACATCTTAGGTGGAAACAGAGTGGATGGATGTAAGAATTCTACAGATACTACATATCAATGAAAAGAAAAGGGAAAAGACCCTGTAGGATAATAATATAGATTTTCTTTGGGTGGTTTATTTGAATAAGTAAGGAAAGACAATCCCATAAGACTGTCACATCGTTTAATTCTAGAGCAGCTAAAATTCCAGACTCCAAATGCTTACTTGCATGAAAGATGCAGAACCATCCCCCAGTCCTGACTGAAGCCATCAGTCAGTGGAGTCCTAAATCCTGACCCAAGGATCAAAGGCCTGGGGCAGCAGCAAGGAGGAAAGACCACCCAAACTCAGATGTGTAATTCCCACGTTGAGAGACGATTTGTAAAGGCAAAACCCAAGCCGATAATAAATATAAGACGCTATGCTTTGATTTCCTTTCCTCCAATGGTTTACCAAGGAGCCACATAAAATGAGACTAACATCGAAATCGTCATTTGTAAAGCCGAAGTGCATTCATAAGCATAGATGGTATCAGAGAAGCACAGACTACATCAGGTTCCTAAAGAGCTTCCTAGTAGATGGAGTGAAAAAGCAAATACTCGTAAACGTGGTACAAAAAATACAAGACCGCACATGTTCAGCATGGAGTTTAGAGGAAGGAGAGATGCACTCGGCTGGGAAGAGCAGAGGACAAGGCTGAGGGATGGGGGTTTACACTGGACTTAGAGGAACTGCAGCATTTAAATAAGTGAACAGAGTTCAGAAAGGCATTTTTTTTTGTTTTGCTTTCCTTTGTTTCAGACAATAGATACTGAATGCCAGCTCCGTAGGTGCTAGGCTCTGTGATTGAAGCTGAGGACAATGTCAAAAAGACATGGGTGGTCTCGGTCTCCCAGGTTTCCCAAATTATTTCAGTGAGAAAGCAGATTTTCCTAATGAGACCCACACTGCCCCGGCCTCAGCCTCTGAAGGGGCCCCAGAGGCACCCCCCAGGACACTCGGTCCCCAGGAAGCACAGTTTGAGGAGCAGGAATTGGGCATCCAGGGCTGACAGTCTGGTTGTGGCGGCAGCACAGGAGTTGGCTCTGATGCTATACCCTGAAGCCACCAACAGTCAGGCAAGCTGTGTCCACACCAACTCGGTCCTCAGCGTGGCCATTCTCCAGCCCTCTCCCCTCCCCCATCTCATCCTGGCTGGCTGGTGCTGTGCATTTTCTGCTCAGCCCCTGACCTTTGGCCCTTGGTGCTGGTGTCTGGTCTCCCACCGCGAGGCTCCTTCAGACTTTGGCTCTTAAGCTGATTTAAGAGAGAAGATAAGGAAGAAGTGCCGTAGGGTTTCTAAGAGGACATGCTCAGCAATAAACTGGCCTTTCAAACTGACACGGCAGAGTTGGGGAGCCACCACCAGCATGGGAGAAGCGCTGGGATCCTGGGGTATACAAATAACAGACTGGTTTGAATATCTAGTTTTCCAGCTGGGTCACCCTGAGTGAATTATATCTTAGAGGCTCTTTTTCTTCACTTGCGAATCTGGCAAAATAATACCAAGTCACAGGATTATGTCAAAGTTGCAGTGAAATGCTAAAGATGGAGCTCCGTGTGGGGCACGTGGTAAAAGCCCAGTTGAAAGGGGATTATGCACGGGAGGACATGGGGGCAGTTTCCGTGAGCTCTCAGTCTGTAGCGAGCAGAGCAGAAGGCTAGCTGCTGAGTCAAGGCATGCCCACGTTTATGATTTTGGAGAGGACTGATACTCAACTAAAACACTGCTTCTTACTCTGAGGAGCCATCAGCGGTCACTCAAGGAGAAATGGAGAGGAATGGGATGGGGGGCTGGGAGGCCAGGAGGTGGGCCCCACAGCCAGCCTGCCACTCCAGGATGATGGATGAGCTGATTCTATGGCTTGTAATTAGTGCTGACTGGCTCTGAGATTCTTCCCTGGAGGGAGTGTTCCCTGCGCCTTCATGCCCGGAAGCCCTGCTCAGGGATGGGGGCTGGGCTGGATGTAAAGTTTGCCCTAAAACTCCGGCACAGACTCCCAAAGGCTGGTGTGCACGTGCTTTTGTACATACATGGGCATGTGAGTATATGTATATATTTGTGACTCTTGTATTAGTTCACGTATGAACATCTCTGCATACATATATGTTCACATGTACTTATATGTATATGAGCGTGCATGTGTGCTACATTGCTAGTCAAGACAAAGATTAAATGTGCAATGAGAGGAACGTCTAAAATGCTAGACTTTTCTCTGGATCACTTGAAGCAGACTTTCAGTTTCAAGAAGTCACTTGTCAGATCCCTCTGAGTTATTCAAAAGGCAGGCAGCCCCTGTCCAGAAGGAAGAAATAACCAGCGTCCATGCCTCTCTGAATGCTGCCACTTCCTGAGGCCCCTGGTAGCCTAAGCAGGTCAGGATGGCAGATTTGTCCCAATCTGTACAAGTTCTTTTTCTGGCATAAGGGGAATTCACATCTCTCCAACAATTCTTCCAGAGATTCAAAATTGTAGAGAGCTTTTGGGATGAATGAGAGTAATTTCAACCCAGGCTTAGGACAAAGAATATCGGTAAGTTCTCACAAATAACGTCACTTTGAGAGACACGGAATCTAGGTTAGTAAGTACCGAGGTCTCCTCTCAACTCCGCTCTTCACCGGCTATGAGCCCTCGAAAGAGTGGGTTAATTGCTCTCTTGGGCTTTATTTTTCATTTACAGAAAGGAGATAAAAACAGTGTGGTGCTAACATATATTATGTAAATTTGAATGAAGCAAATTTGAAAAACTTCAAATTCCCCTAAATTAAAAAAAAATCATCAGAGTTGCTTGATTTTACAATTGGTGAGCTGAGTGGGTTGTAGACTGTTGCCAACTATTGCCACAAGACGGGGTCACCTGAGCTGCAAAAGCAAATAACTGCTGTCAATGTTCATATCATGTGACTCAAGCTATTGTTTATGTTTTTCATCACTTCTGATAGTGACATTAATGACTAACATGCTGTGATTTTAATATTCGGCATTATCCTTTAAAATATTTTCTGTATCCTAGAATGATGATGTCACCTTAGAGTTCATTAAGTGGTGGCACAAATGCCAAAAAACACTCTCCAAAATCGATAGCTTTGTAATGGAAGTTAGATATGATAAAACACGAAAAAGCCCCAAAACTGTCATGACAGGCCAAGCAGTTAACTTAGGAATGCCTCCTCTGTGAAACATTAGAGATTTTAGTGTTTAGCATTTAACAAAAAATAGCATAAAGGCAAAAATATTCTACAAAGGTTGAAGATTCCTTTCCCCCTAACTTTTACAATTATTCTTCTGGAAAATATAGTGTCGAATTATGTAAGTCTTGAATTATTTGATGTCTTAAGTAACACCTTTTCATAAGGTATCATCTCCCCTTATACGAATCTATGTAATCCATGAAATTCTCATGTAGCAGCACCTGACAGCTTGGTAAATGCTCGATCCTGTTAGATAGTTCTGTGGTTATCGACATGGGCGCTAAGGGCTGGTGCTGACGCAGAGTGTGGCTCAGGTCAAAAGCCTTCTGGAATCCAGGCAGAACCTGAACGTATTGATCTTTGGGAGTGTGAACTGTAAATTTTGGAATCAAAGTTTAAATCCCCACAGTTGGTTTAAGAATATGGAACCTCACAGGAAGTTACAAGTATCCAAAAGGCTATGCAAGACAAAGTTTCAACAGTGACACCATGTGGCAGCAAGGACTAACTGCAATGGACCCTTACATTTCAGGGCTCTTTCTCAGGACGCCCTCAACCAAACCACGTGTGGGGAAGATTGTGTCTTTGGGAAGGGGAAGCAGATCACTGGAACAACAGTTTGTTGTCTGTCTCAGAGTACTACTGCAGGGTACTGGGGGGAGGGTCGCAGATGTGTGTGTGTGTGTGTGTGCGCGCGCGCGTGTATGGCCCTCTGTCTTTCTCAAAAGTGACACACAAATATAGAGGAACTAGGGTTTGTTAAGCGTGTCAGAGAAAGCAGAAAAGAGTAAAATTACATGCAAGCAATTTGAGACTTCCCATAATAAATCATTTCTAATATCATGATACAGACAAAAAGCTCTTGATTCGTTAAGGGAAATCTCAGAGCAGCAAGTTGCTGGGGAAAATTGCTAAGAGTTTCCCTACAAACATGTAAGACCACTATGGTAGATGGAAAAGTGGTCACAATTATTCATGTTTTTGTTTTATATCTACGCCTTTTGTAGAATGACTTTGCAGGTCTTTTCTTTAAAAATGGGGACTTTTCTCTTACTCTTTTAATCTAAGCTGATCTCATGACTTGCTTTGGTCGATAGAATGAGGCAGAAGTGATGCTATATTACCTTCTAGCTTCAGACTCAAGAGGGAAGTGCCTCTTGCATCCTTCGGCTCACTTTATGTCCCCTGCAACCTCCATATGAATAACCAGACTAGCACCTTGGAAGACGAGAGACCAAATGGAGCAAAGCCTGTCAGCTGATTCGTCTCAGCTAAGGCTCAAGACATGTGAAAGAAAATATACACGTTCAACAAAGCCAAACCTCATCAGATCTCCCAGCTAGCTAGCCCCCAGCTGACTGCAACAGGCACATAACCAAGGCCACCGTAAACTTGCCAGGCCCACCGGACTCAGTGACTCATGAGCTAAATAAATGTTTATTGTTTTAAACAAACAACCCCCCCCACCCCAAAATAAGTGACATATGGCCTCTTACAAGAAAAATCTCAGAACAGAAAGTATTTAAATTCTCTTCATTTCCAGATTTTCTACTCTTTCCAGATGAATAAGAATCTTCTCTTTCCCCTTACTGGATATGGTGATTCAGTTATTCACTCAATGGATTGCGTGTGTGTGCGTGTGTGTGTGTAAGGCACTTTGATGGGCCTAGTGGGGGCACATGGTGCAGGGCATAAAAAAACCAGAACTGATTTATAGTCTGGTTTGGGCAGAAAGGAAATAAACCTGGCCAAACAAGACACCAAATACATTTGAATTCAGACATGGGATCACTGTACAGCTGTGTGACCTTTGGATAGTTAGTTAACCTTTCTGAATTTTAGTTTCCTTATCTCACAAACAGGAATAATACCTGGCTCTCATGATAGGGCAGGGGAGGGCTAAAACATTTGCAAAGCACTGTGCAGGTAATTTCTCATCTCCTGAGTGCTCAGTCACATTTCATCATGTCAGCATCTCCCCCAGGAAGCGGGGAGTCTTCCTGAATTTGAGAGGTGTCTTTGCTTTCAACATTTTCTCACAGAAGAATCAATGTGGGACCAGCCCAGGCAGGAATTTGGCATCTTCCCAGCAGCCTGAGAGACTTGTCTTTTGGGGCACTAAGTAGGGAAGGGCAGGCAGAGATCATTCTGCTAATCAAGCCTGATGTGAAGTGGTGATCTCTCCACGCCCCCAGGGCTACAAGCCAAGTCTGGATGACTCCCGTTTGGTTCTTAGCCTTGCCTGGGGGACTGAGCTACAAGGAAGGCCTCTGACCTGGGACCTGGCATCCTGAGGTTCTGCCTGCGTGGGGAGCCAGGTCCTGAAGCGGGAAGCAAGGGGTAGCAGATGAATGACTGAATGATGGGGTAGGAGATAAGCCATGAATGATCCTCAAACCCAGTCTTCTTTCCTCCCCTCTCAGAACCTCCTGACCTCGACCGAAGCATGCGTAAACTAGGAAGAGCACAGTGGAAGCTTGGGTCACCTCCCATCTTACATTTCAGCTGGGAACTTGGCATCCAGCTCAGGCCATAGACAAGGGGACCAGCGCAGAGGGCTGAGAGCAGCCAGCCTGGCTGCAGAACCCAACTAGGTCAGTCACTATTCTGCCTCTATGCCTCAGTTTCTCCTTATCACTAGGGTAGTCTGTGAGAGCGGGAACTGGGAAACTAGACTCTGCAGTTGGCAGAAGTCCTTGAAGTAGGGGCAGCAATGACGTGAACATATATCCTGGTCCCTCTGAGGGCCTTAAGGAAAGGACTCACCCCATACAAATATCTTGGGCAGGACTAGCTTGACGTAAGCTGAGACCCTATTAGCGAATCAAGTCTCTGTGTAGGGCAGATGCTTGAGAAATATCTGTGGGTTGATGCCCAGATCCCTATTATCGTCTGGGGGCGGGTGAGGAGACAGGTACCTCTGCACTGTTTGTGGCTGTGAACTTGAATGTCTTGAGTGAGAGCTGAAGGCAAGCAGGTGAGTGAGAAGGGCCGAGGATGATCCGACCAGCAGCCAGAGGGCTAAACCCAGAAATCGGTCGGCCCTTTGGGGTTGACGACACTACCTGGGAGAGGGGAAAATGGGGAGAGAAGACAGTCACGGGGGGCTGGGAGCACGGCATAGGGAATGTAGTTAGCAGTCATGCACTGGCTACGTGTAGAGCCAGATGAGTGACAGAGTAAGCGGGGGGATCATTTCGTAAACTATATAAATGTCTAACCAATGTACTGCATACTTAATAAAAATAAATACAAGACAGACATAGTGGATGGAGAAAAGGGGACAAATAGAGACAGAGTTGAGACAAAAATGGGATTAGGAGAAAGGGAAAGAGAGAGAGAGAAGGCTAAGAGGCAGAGCATCAGTGAGTCAATGAGAATAAACTAGAAATGAGATAGCGCATATTATGAGATATCTTCAGAGATGACAAGAAAGAACGCTCTGCTCTGGGTTAAAAATCTATCTTCCTCGCTGTCTCAAGCTGTAGGTTTTGAAGGCAGGTGCTAGTTTGTCATCTTTACATCCCCTGCACTTAGCATAGTGCAGACTGATGGGCACTATGTTTGTTGAACAACTCAAGAAAATATGAAGAAAAGGCAGGATTTTTAAGATGGAAGAGCAGAGAGACATAGCATGGCCATGAGCTTAGAGTCACCAAGATGTGCTTTTGAACCCCAGTCCTGCCATTTCCTAACTGCATGACTCTGAGACTTAGCCTCTGAGTCGCGCGTTTACCATATAAAGTTGTGAGGAGGGATGTCTGCAAAGCTCTTGACAGACCGCCTGTGTAAGTTCCCAATGGCGTCAGCTACTGTTATTACCGTTGTCCCAGACAAATAAGGGGGATAGGGACGGTGATAAACAGATTGCATGAATAGCCTCCAATTAATGACTCTGCCCTGTAACTCTCCAGTGCTTTTCAACTCCAAACTCCAGGTCTGGCCATGTGACTTGCTTGCTTTGGCTGATGGGAAACTTGATGCAAACAGAGGTGCAGAGGTGTGAAAACGATGGCCCGTTTCTGACTCCCTTCTTGGAATTCTGCCCCTGCAGGCGAGCCTGCTGGAGGGATGCAGATGTGGAGAACAGCCAAGGTGTCTCACCTGAGGCCGCTGTAGGTTAGTCTTCCCTCAACTATCACCCTGCCAACTACTGCAGGTGTGTAAGCAAGCCTGAGAAAGATCAACCAGGTCCAGCCCGGATCTGTAAAACCATTTTGCCAACCTGAGGCTTAAGTGAAACGAGCGATTCTCGTTTGAAGCCACTAGTTATTACGAGGCAATAGCTGGCTGACATGGGGACATGGTGGTCCTTGTCCTTCAAAACTGAAAGGCAAATGGAAGAGAAAGTCATGGTCTGCCAGGTTTTATTTGTAGTTTAGTGAACTCAAACCGGAGAAAGCTGCAAAAAGTGGTTTGGAGCGTCATAGGGAAGGGATGCTAGAAGCAGGTCCCTTCACCAGAACCTGAGGGAGCCCACCAGGTGAAGGACAGAAGACACCAGAGGTGGGAGGTGGCCGGGGGCAAGTCCAGGCAGGTGGCGGCAGGGCTGTCACTGGGAGAGCTGAGGGCCCGAGGGGAAGGTCTCAGGCCCTGGGATCATACACCCGCCCCATGAAGACAGGGAACTTGTGCTGCTGGTCCCAGAGCAGGAAGAGGAAGGGCTGCTGCACTTCAAAGACCAACAGAGTACGGGCCACAGAGATGGCTGAGGCCGCCGCCGCCTCCACCCCTGTCTCCGTCAGCTCCAGCACGGTCTGGTGCTTCATCGCAGACACCTGAAGATCTTGGTCCTCTGTCAGCCCGCACAGGTCGAGGTCGTAATAAAAGTCAAAGAATTCTAGGGCGTGACCAGAGAAAAACAATGAGTCAAAGACTGGCACAAAACCCTCAGCTCCTGAATTTTCCCAAGTCCCAGTCCTCTCTTCCCCTCCCCCTTGCTTATCAAAAAAAAAAAAAATAGATCACGCCTTCTGGTCCAGTTCATGGGATGCTCTGTCAGTGGGCCCATCGTCATCCTAACCACCACTTTCTCTCAACTGGGGAGAGGCCTTGCCTCCACCTGCGCCCTGCAAAATCCTGAAAAAGAATGTCACTGCTTCCTTGTCAACCAAACACGTGGAAGTGAGGTATTATATCAGAAAGAGGACCCATGTTACCAAATGAGGTCACATGCAAAGGTGTGATGTCATATACTAGGAAACAAGATCATCTATTAGGAGGTCAAGTTCTTTAACAGAAAATGAAGTGATATATCTGGACATGAGATCAAAGATCAGGAAGCGAGGCCAAAGGTTAGAGAATGGAGTTTCTGTAGCCTCTCCTAAATTCAGAAGCCTCTAGACCCTCTTGTCCAGATTACTTCTTGCATATTCCGTGGGGTGGTTGAGTGTCATGAAACGTCTGGGGGGGCAGCAGCATCCAAGGCTCACCTTAGTCACCTGTCCCAGTGTCTCCATCACAGTGATCCATAGTGGAAACAGTTGAGAGACCTGGAGATCTGGACTGGGGTTCTGGCTCACTTCTAACTTAGCTCAAAGGACCTTGGTTAAGTCGTGTAAACTTTCTGAGTCATTTCCTTAATGATCTAATGGGATAAAAGCACCTGCCCCTCTAACTCATAGGATTGAGGGACAACCTGAAATTATAAAAGTAAAAAATACTCAGAGTGCTAAATGCATTTTAGGGACCCCCGCTTTTCTCCTCCGATGGTCTGGGAGCAACCCCGAGCTGCCGGGGCTCACCCAGTTTCTCCATGACTGCCAACATGTCCTGGTTGGTCTTTACTTTGATGCGGGGCATCATCAGAAGAGTGGGCTGGAACTTGGCCATCTCCAGCTTCCTCATGATGGCCTTGAAGACTTGTGGGCTGAGAGCCTCTTCCATGTCTTCGAGACGGTGTTTTACACTCTGGGGCACCAAGATCACCAAGCTCAGGTTGTTGGAGAGCTGCAGCTGCCCCACCTGGAGAACAAGAAGTGAACCTTATTAGTCTTCCTATCTGCTGGGTCCCAAGGCTGATCTTCAGCCCGCTGCTGGAGTCTGTACGACTTCAACAAGCAGCAGACAGACCTAGGCTCCCAGGCTTTGCCACGAAACGGGGATGCCAGCTCGGGGAACAGTGCTGGTCTGACTCTGCGCTGGTGATTTGCAGAAGGATGAACACACGTTTCTGATCATGCGGGCCAAGGATCACACCCCGACTCTGCTACTGACGAGCTATGTAATACAGGCAAGTGACGTGATGTCTCCGAGTCCTGTTCCTTTCCTCTCAAGTGTGTTATGCATAAAAAATATAATGTGCATAAGATATCACCAGTTACCAGGTCAGTCCTTTTAAAGACGTATGGCTCCTTGCTGCCTATGAGATTAAGTATAAATATAAATCTCTTAGTGTGGCATTCAAGATTGTGTACAAGCTGATTCCAGCTTACTTTTCCAGTTGGCCGTTGAAGGACTTTCACTGACGGCCAGACAAAAGTGAGAACTGTAGGACCCGTGGGTTTAATATAGGGGTTCTCAACCAAGGGTGAATTTGGCCCCCAAGGGTGGATATTTGGCAGTATCTGGAGACATTTCGGTTGTCACATTTGGGTGGGACAGGAGAGGGGGCTCATGGTGCTACTGGTGGGTAGAAGTCAGGGATGATGCTAAATCCTACAATGCCCAGGACAGCACCCCATGACAAAGTATTGTCCAACTCAAAATGTCAACAGTGCCAAGGCTGAGAAACCTTAGACAATATAGGATATGCTCATCTGGGCAGTCTGCATTCTTCAGGCCTTGCATATGGACCTTTAATCTCTAGCAAGGGAGTACCATATATGGTCTTGAATTTCTAAGGCAGTAACCTCAGCATCCCTGAATTGATAAATCTAATCCCCTTAGTTGGGTAAATACTCAAGTCCCAGGAAGACTTAGAATTAAGTATAAGGACAAAGTGAACCAACTCCATAATATTAACACCAGATGATAAATTCAGGATAAACTCTGTTTATTATTTAAAATAGTGTTTATAGTTTTAAAGAGACTCAGACATGCTAGTTTTATGCTTTTAAGCGAAAAGGTGTAGCATAATTTCACTAACTTTGAGGATGGCGTTGAGATGTTGAATGAAAGTCGATTTATTCTTTAAATTTAATTTTCAGTTTACAATTAGGCTTTAGGTGCTAGGAAGATATAGCGAAGCAGGATTGTAATTCTGCCCTGTCAGGTATATGGCATACTTAAAAAAATCAAGTATATTAAATTTGTAAAGTATACATATAAACGCGAAATGCTTTGGGGAATATTAATTAACCATATTTGTAAATGAAACAAATGGTTTCAAGTTTAATCTGTTCAAAGCAGCTTAGAGAATAAACAAAATTGTGTTTATATAAAATTATAAATAATGTAATAAATTTGCTTAAAATTAAAAAGCTTAAGTAAGATTTTGATTTTGAAATTATAACATTAAAACATTAAATCAACGATTCATTTAAAATCCAAGGAACTGTTTTTTGGGCTCCTTTGGCACCAAAAAGACTTCACGCTGACACCCTCCCCCCACACACAATGAGTTAGAGCCATGGCTGGACCGTGCCATGTATATTCACTTTCCTCTGCCTTATACATATGCTATTCTGGTTTTGTTAAATAGTTATGAATGGTCAAATTCACTGAATAGGGCTGGATGACTGGGTGGAAATGAGCATGAATGGGCAAAAGTAACTTCCTTCATGAAGTCTTTCCAGCCACTCATGTTAGCACCCTTCACTGAATTCATTTATTTATTCAGCAAACATATAATGAGCACTTCTTATATGTGGCATTGTCTAGGCACTGGGGACAATGTGGTATAAACAAGACAGGTAAGGTCTCTCTGTTCCCAAGCGGAGAGATAATATCTCAGAGAGACAGAGAATATTGTAATCGAATAAGCAAATAACATCATTTCAGATAGCAACAAATACCACAAACACAACAAAATGGGGTGATGTTACAAGGTGAGGAGGGGGTTACTTTAAGGAGGGGGAAGTCCCCTCCACCAAAGTGACCTCTGAGCTGACACCTGGAAGAACAGAAGTAACAAGTTATGTGAAAACCTGAGCGAAGAACGCTGTGGGCAGAGGGGAAGCTAAGGACACCTCCCAAAGTGGACACAAACCTGGCATGTCAGCCTGGAACTAAGTCCCTGGGTGTCTCCCATTGTTTCCTATCTCATAGGTCTGTGTCTTGCTGACCTAACAAGGCAGAAATATCTGACGTAAGACAGTTTACTAACTAGAATCCTCCGGGCTCCAGATTCTGTCTTCCCTCCCCACCCGCCCACTGAAATTATACGGTTCGATTTCTGCTAAGAAACGTAAGCCATTTAAGACATGCACACACACATGCTTACCACGTGCTGGCACACACAAATATACCTATACGCGTGTACACAAACATATGCATGCTGCACAGGCGTGCACACATCAGATGCGCTGCATAGAAACGTGACTCACTTTTTGCTACTCAGTGCAGTAGAGATGAATGAAGAAACTTTAGAATCCTGCTTTCCAGCCTAACATAAACAATGCCTGCCTCGGCCAAGGCTGGAGAGGGGGGAAGGGAAAAAGACAGGGTGGAAATACAGAGGGAAGGAATAGAAATGATGAATTAGTAAGGGTACACCCTAAACTGATGGAACCACAGCAGAAACGAGATCAGGACACACAAGAGGCTCTGAAACAGGAGTGGGAAGAGCCCAGAACCTACCTTGGCTTTCAGAGTCGGGTCAGTGAAATGGGCCACTGGGTACTTTTTGCTAATCATCATGGGCACTTTTATCTCAGAGGATTTGAGGTAAAAGCGCTCCTTCTTAGTTTTTGTGGGATCAAATGTTATCTTCCATTTGGCTGGAGGAAAGAGAGAGGGGGAGGGTTAGTCTAATGCAGGTGGGGAAAGGATGAAAAGCTAAAATCCCTGTTAGCAAGGGGTGGGGTGGGTACAATGGGATCCAGCTGTGGAGCTTGGGTGGGCTCTGAAGCCAGCGGAGGAGGAAGGACTCAGGATGGGCAGGTGACCTGGTCCAGGGCCCCCTTACCATTCAGGTAGATTGTGTTGAGGAGGATGAGGCGAGTGTCGGAGGGCAGGCTGTCTAGAATCTGGCCAATCTTTTGGTTAGTCTTCTCTGCCACCCAGGTGTTGATGAGCTTCAGGTTTTCATTGCTGTCATTTCCCAGGACTCTGGGGCTGCTGCCATATAAGCTCTTAGAGGCATGCACAAAGGCATCCCTTATGGCCAGGTCTGGGGGGTGGAGGGTGGGCAGGTAAAAAAAGGAGGCAAGAGTCCCCTGAACACCCTCTTCCCTTCGCTCTTTGTGCTCACTCAGCGTAGCATGTTGGAGTAGGGGTCCAGCCCACTCTTCTTACAATGAGGCCCAAAGCCAGCAAACCCTGAACTTGGAGCAGAACTCATTCTAAGGCTTTGCTGCTTCTGCTTGCCATGTGACCATGGCTCGGCAAGATAACTCTTTGAGATCTGAACTTCCGTTAGCCTGTCATTTTCCTTCTCGTTCCTTAATTCAAGGGGGAGCAGAGTCCGCTTTCTGGTCTCGGGGAAAGTTTGTAACAAGACTTCCTGGCTTTTGCTCTCCAAAGCCCATGTCCATTAAGGAAAATAGTGTTTGAAAGAGAAACATTTCCTGGACTAAACAACTAATATTGAATACAGTTGTATTTTCCACCAACCTAGCAAGACAGAGGATAAAGCTGATTTATAGCAAGTAAGTAAATGCAACATTACTTGAACACCTCTGAGCCATATTTTCCCATCTCTAAAAAGAGGGTTTTAGTGGTAAACACACAATAGAATATACAGATGTCAAATTATAATGTACACCTGAAAATTATATAATTGTATTAAGCAATGTTACCCCAATAAACTTAATTTAAAAAAAGAGGATTTTTTTTTTTAGACACGGTAGTATTAGGTGAGTTTTCTTTCTTGCTTTCTCTTTGCTTTTCTATATATTTCTCAGTTTCTACAAAGAATGCGTATTACTTCTACAAATCAAAAAAAGGACAGAAAAAAATTCTCCTTTATTTAAAGAGGGGGTCAGACGAGATCTATAGTTTTCAAATCTTATTAAACGGCAGAACTGTGTTTGCAAATAAAGTCATATCTGAAGCCCACAATATAAAAGGGCTCTGGTTGAGGCTGGTATGAATTCCGAGCCCATGTGGCTCCATCTCCCGCTCACGGGAAGTGGTACCCCACCTTACTCAACCACCCTGATCCCCCAACTCCCATCATGACTCCCAAAGCAGCTCTGCCGAACCCTGGGGCTCTGGGGAACAAAATTTGAAACCAATTATATTAGATCATTTTGTTCTTATTACCTACTTAATAATCTAACACATGTAAATGACAAAAAATAGATATAATACAAAAAAAGCACAAAGACTAGGAACCCCAAGATTCCCCTGACTCATGTTAGCTAACATCTGTTTGTTTGTTTGTTTGTTTGTTTGCTTCTATAAGCTATCTAGCCCTATCTGTTCAGGAACTCTTATTCTAAACAGAGTTGATGAATGCAAGTGATTTGCCCAAACTCTCCCCAGGGGAACTACCCAGCTCCTGGAGCCACTCCATAAGTCTGCTGAGGCCCTCACTTGCTCTGCAGTCCATCTGCGATGTTCCAGCTCTAACATTCTCTCTGTCCTCTTTCCTCAATGCTGGGTCCCCTTCAGAATCCCCTCAGGACCCTGCTCAGCAGCTGCCACCCTTCCCCAGGCACTCACCTGGGCTGTGGAAGATCTGAGAGGCTGAGGTGAAGCCTTTGGATGTGAAGGCCTGCAAGGCTTGGTGGACGCAGGCAAAGTCCGTGGGGTAGGAGAGGGTGGTCTCCAGGTTTGTCTTGGTGCTGTTCCCAGCCCCTAAACAAAGAGTGGAGATGAGGACCACCTGCAGGAGGTGTGGGGGCCCACCATTCAAAACCACTTTTGAGGGACCGAGCTGGAATGGGGGGTTGTCGCCTGCTATGGAAGGGATGACACATCACCACAGCTGAAAGCATGGTTTCACGAGACAATGTGTATGTCAGAAAGAGAGGGGTGGGGAATTATAAATAATCAGTTAAGCTTTTCGAGAGCTTTGAATATTCTCCTCCCATTTTTCTACCTAAGTTTTATTCCACTCATCATTCAAAGCCTGGTCAATCACTGCCTGTTCGACATAGTATTATTTAGTTGGTTTGAGTTTACGAAATGTTCATCCTATAGGCAGAAACACTAGATCACTATTAAGAGGAGACATCAGACAGAGCATCATAAATGAGGATGGATGTTCAATACTTCAGTTATTCATTATTAAATACTTATTGTACACATCTTTGTGCAGCAATAGATAAAATTTATTGAGTACTTACTTGGTTCCAGGCATTAAAGTGTTTCTCTCCTATTATGTCATTGAATCACAATAATCCTTCTCCATAAGGACAATTACTATCCCCACTGTGCAGATGAGAAACAGGTTTTAAGCGATTAAGTAGCCTACTCATTGAAGATCACATAGTTAATTAGTGGAGGATGGAGACAGGATTCAATCGGCATCTTCTGGGCAATAAGGAAATTAACCGAAACCAACCAACTGAAATGTGCCCCCCCAGGGGACATTTGGAAATGTCTGAAGACACTTTGGTTGTCATAACTTGGGAGGTGTGGCGGGGCAGGGGGGGCGGTGTGCTACCAGGATATAGTGGGTAGAGGCTAAGGATATTAGGATTCCGGGACTCCAGAGGGAAGGTTCTCATATTATCTCTAGTAGCCTTCCTGGAATTTCTCCCTTGGAGTGATGGCTCTGTCTCCACTGCTTGTAGCAATTTGTTTGTGCCTATTCTAGGGTAATTACCCCTTGGGACTTGACATTGATCCCTCAGGAAGTCATAGGAAGTAACATTTTTTTGACCTCCCACCAAGCCAGGCATTGGGCTACTATCTGCTTCATTTTCTTAGGTAAATACAACCGTCTCCATTTTACATGTGAAGCCTCAGGCTCAGAGAAGTTAAGTGACCTGCCCGAGGTCACACAGCAAGGAAGCAGCATTATCACAAGGCTTCTCTTTGGTTTCATCTCTTTTATCACCTTACCTTGAACCATGGTTGGTTCTTGTTTTATATGGCACCTTGTTTATATGTTCTTGTCTAGTCTGTAGGGTTTTATAAGCAATAGTACCTATTAAATCATCATTAAATGAATGTTCAAGAATAGAAAGATTATGCATCCCTCCCGCCCCCAAAATAATGTGGCCCATTTTCACAGCTTCCTCACTGAAGCACAGCTGTGTAGGTGTCTGAGCTGGGGACCCTCACAGGAGGGCCCAACATGGGAGAGAACTTGGTCAGGTTCTTACCAAGCAGGATCTGCGTGAGCAGGCTGGCGAGGCTGAAAGGGGAGAAGGCCATGTTGGTCTCGACCTTCTTCACTGCCGAGAAGGCATGGTAGAGCTTCACTGAGAAATCTACCAAAGCCTCCCCCAACAAGGTCTCTGCTGAACGACTCTCTGACTCAGAGCAGAAAGTGACAGGCTCCGGGCACGGGGGCCCAGTAGTGGGTGCGGTGGTTGGCTGGATAGGTTGCATGGTGGTTTTGGCTCTTAGGATGGTTGAGTTGGTTGTCGGCATGGCGGAAGAGCCCACAGTGTTTTGAGTGAGTAGATTCTCGGAGATCTCTTTCTCTGAGATGTTTTCTTTGATTTCCCCTGGCAGGGTCTTTGGGTCTGTGATGTTGTGACTGGTGCCATCCTCGGAGATCTCTTTCTGAGATGTTTTCTGATTTCCCTGGCAGGGTCTTTGGTCTGTGATGTTGTGGCTGGTGCCATTCTTGGAGATCTCTTTCTCTGAGATGTTTTCTTTGATTTCCTCTGGCAGGGTCTTTGGGTCTGTGATGTTGTGGCTGGCGCCATTCAGACTTGAGGAGACTCTATCCTGCAGTTCAAGAAACTCATTCTCATTTCTCTATGAGGCACAGTCCCCTCAAACACTTAAAGCAAGAGAAGGTAGGATGTGGGCAATTTCCTGTACCTGAGAAATACTTCCTGAAAAAGCCTGATGGGTTAGGCACCTGCCCTGGAGCCACCACCATTAATTCCTTCAGAACGGGGGTAGTAGGTGGGGACCACAACAGGCAGGTGGGTGGGGGCCGGGATGTTCTCCGCAGAAGATGAAGACCAGGCAGGGCCTCTGATAGTGCTGAGCAATTACTGCTATATAGGAATTAGTTTCCCAAATTTTGGAGCTGAGAGTCCACGGCCATTTACCTATGTTCCTGCGTTCACCTGCCTAGTCAGTCCAGTCATTTGAACTTGTGGTCTTTGCCTTACAACAGTGGTTTTTCAGATTGTGGGTTGCAACCATTAGTGGGTATTGAAAATAATTAGCATTCCAGAAAGAAGGAAGGAAGGAAGGAAGGAAGGAAGGAAGGAAGGAAGGAAGGAAGGAAGGAAGGAAGAAGGAAGAAAGGAAGAAGAAGTTGAGGAGGGAAGAGGGGATGGGAAGAGAGGAGGGGGAAGGAAGAAATAGTATAGATCAGCGGCTTTTAATCAGAGACAATTTTGGCCCCCAAAGGACATGTGGCAATATCTGTAGGCATTTTTGGTTGTCATAAGGGAGGTATGGGGGGAGGGTGGAGATGCTATTGGCATCTGGCAGGGAGAGACTTGGGATACTGCAAAACATCCTACGACGCACAGGACAGCCCCTCATAATGAGGAATTATCCAGCCCCAAATGTTGGCAGTTCCGGGCTGAGAAACCATGTATTAATCCCATTTTGCTGATCAAAGAAACTGATGCTGAGACATAAGTAACTGGCCCAAGGTCTCCCAGAAGCCAAAGGAAAAACTAAGAGTCAAAGCTCTGTCTGATTCCAGGTCCCTGCTCATCACTTTCTAAATCTCAAAGGGCACAGACTGCCAATTTCCACACACGTGAACACACTGCCAATGCAAGCATCCACTTTCCCCTGGGCTCCGCCCTCACCCCCGACCTCCCAGACCTCTCACTGGATTAATCCCCATTCAGGCCCAGGTGTGTCTGCGGCCACTTGTCCTGGGGTTTTCACGTGCTCCAGCTCCTCAGGAGAGTCTGCGTTTCAGAGCAGGCAAACCCCTACCCCCCACAGCTCAGCCTCCACAACCACCGCTCGCTTTTATATCACAAAATACTGGCCATCTCCTTTATTCTCCGCTTTGTAAATCAGCCCAGGTAGGCTCGGAGAAGTGACTTGCTCAAGGCCACCACGGCTGGTGCACAGCGGGCCCGAATTCGAACCTGCGTCACTCTGAGTCTCTGCTCTTTCCACGCTTTCTACCAATGCCGCTGCAAGGATCACACTGGCTGATCCCAAGAGGAGCTCTCCTCACTCTCCAGAGCCTGAAGGGTTAATCCGCAGCCCCCCGCCCCCATCCCACGAAGGGGCCACTCACCCCAGCCAGCAGCAGCAGCAGGAGGGTCAGCGAGGTCAGCCTGGAGGCCATCTGGGCGGCGACGTCAGCCCGGACCTGCGGAGCCAGTCGGCGTCAGGGCCTGCTCTGAGCCCCGGGGCCCAAAGCCCCCACCCTGGGGCCCGCCCCCATTCCATTCCAGGCTTTAGCCCCTCTCTGCGAAGGCCCTCCTCCCCGGCTCCGGGCCACCTTCTCCCCGGCTCCGGCCGCCTCCTCCCCGGCTCCTCCCTCTGTTTTGTTTTCCCCCAAACGCTCCTCTTTCCCGGCACCCGCTGGCCCAGCCTTTCCCGGGACCCTGGCCCTGGTGTCCGTCCATCTGTTCCATTCCGGGGGTTCTGCTCTAGCCAAACAATGAGGCCAGAGGCTTGGGGAGGAGGGGAGGTCCAGAGGGGCCCGGGCACGACAGCCCCAGGAGGGGAGAGGAGAGGTGGAGAAGGGGGAGGGAGGGGGCAGAGCAGAGGTCTCAGTGGAAGCCTACAGACAGCAGAGATAAAAGGGAACTGGGGAGGAAGAGATGTGGAGACCCTCCCCCCCCACCCCTCTCCCTCCCAAGCAAACCTGCTCCCAACTCCTGGACGCTGGGCAGTTTCAGTGCAGACTGAGTGGACAGTCCCACGGGGTCAGGGAGGGTGGGGTGTATGTGTTGGGGGGGTAGGTCTTCTCTATTGGTTGGCCCAGGACACTACCCAGTTACAAATTAAGGATGATTGATCGCTGGTGTGAGTTCCCGTAAACCAGATGGGACTGGACCCCTTGATCGAGCTTTGTGGGGGCCGAGCCAGGGACTTAGCCCAAAGCCCCCTGGGAGCCGGAGGGTGCGGAAGCTTGGGTTCGGCTCTCAGCTTTACACAACGAATCTTCCCCCGCCTTCTTGGGTCATGATAAAAAACCACACAGACACAAACTGTGCTCCATGGTTTACAAGCAACCAGCTTTTGCTCATCTCGGCTGATCTTCCAAGTCACCCTTTCGAAACAGACCCCACTGTGCCGGTTCGATAGTTAAGAAACAGAGCCTTGGACCACTGATGGTCTGGCCCATGACCACCCTCACTGGAGACAGGTCTGGACCGGACCTGCATCTCCAGACGTTCCAGCCCCGCCCCTGCTCTCCCCTGGGCTCCGCGGGTGGGCCGTTTCTCCTCTGGGTGATCTGGAATCAATGATTCTTCCTTTATTCTTCCTCCTCAGACAAGGAGTCTGAGGCACCCAGCACAGCGAGCATTAGCTTTAAGTAAAAAAAAAAGAAAGAAAGAAAGAAAAAAAAAGAAGGAAGAAAGAAAAAAAGAAAAAGAAAAAAAAAAAGCGGAAAGCTGGGGTGTCTGTGTTGGTGGAGAGCAGTAGCGGTGGCCTGGGAACCAAAAGACCGGGCTGTGTGACTCTGGCAAGAGCTGCCAGATAAAATACAGGAAGCCCAGTTCAATTTGAGTTTCAGATAAACAAACACAGTTTTCTGAAGTATGTTCCATGCACTATTGGGACATACTTATACGGGAAACAAATTTTTTTTTGTTATTTCTCTGAAATACAGATTTAACTGGGCATTCTGTATCTTATTTGCTAAATCTGGCAATCATCCCTCCTTTAAAAACAAGGTGGCCTCCAATGACCTAATCCAGATCTAATGTTTGATGATTGTCTTGCTGCTGGGCTTTAGGACATTAAAGGAAGTTATTGGCTGCCAGCTCCAGAACTGCTACTCTAAGGGACTGACCAAGGGCAGAAACGAGAGAATATTTGTGTGTCTCTTTGGGGGGTCCTTGGAAAAGAACCCGTAAAGGCTCTGCTCCTGCTTTGCCGGCGCTTCATTCCCTGTGGCCTTTTGGGAACCTCCTCAACTTGTAGGGAAATTCCTTCGCCTCAGTGCCATTTGAGGAATAGAGTGAAGAAATAAAATGAAGGCACTATAGTCAAGCTGCTAAATTACTAAAATCAAGTAGGCTGAGGTATGAGGAAACAACTCTATGTGTGTTTTAACCAGCCTAGGAATTTAAAGGTTTGAACTTCTCAGTTCTGAGTCGATGCCTGCATTTGATCAAACCTCCAGACAACCCTCTGATTACCTCCTGAAGAACTCACGCATCCACACCACCAGACATCCACCTGTCACCCATCATCCAGACTGCCTGACATCTGACTAATAGCCATCCTGGACCAATCCTAGGGCTAAGAGTGCAGGACTGATTATTCTCAAGCACTTTTTACTCTAAGAGCTCAACTTTTCTTTCTTCTTTGGAACGCTCTGGGTATCACCTAGTTGCATTTCCAGTTTGCAAACTCTAAGACCCTTGAATAAATCTTTATCGTTTATTTCCAGACAAAGCTTCGAGACTCTTTTTGAGTTCATTCGACACATGGTTGGATCAGCTGCACACACAATAATACCACGTCTCCATCTCCAGGGCCCAAGATGAGGGCCCCAAAGGCGCATTGAGCTTGTGAGTTCTGGGAAATAGGTCAGCTAAACAAAAAGAAGGTGGTGGAAAACAGCCTCACTTATCCTCTCGTTAATTCTTACAACACCTATGAAGTGGGTGCTAACATGAGTCCATCTTAAATGAATGGAAAAAAAAAAAAAAGAGAGACAGAAATTAACTGACAGAGCTAGTTAGTGACAGAGCCAGGATATGGAGCAAGTCTATTTGATCCTGAAATCTTGTATTAACCCCAATAAATTACTAGCATTCACTGAGGGCTAGCCCGAAGCAGGCAGCAGAGTGAGCATCCTGTGCCCAGGTGCAGGAGTCTGATGCTCTGTGGACGGAAGTCTCAGAGTGGACAAGGCCCAGTGGGGAGGTTTTCCCAGCCTATGGATCTACTGCCATTACCCAGCTTAGCTCTCTGACCAAAACTATCCCTGCACAACGGACATTTAGAGGAGAGGGTGTCTGCTCTGTGCAGACTCCGCTGCCTGACGAAGCTGGCGCTGAAGCTGAGGCTCTCCCCGCCTGAGGCACTAGCACTTTTCTGCCAGTGGTTGACTTAACTGAGGTGTGTGGAGAATTTCTCCCTGGTCATTCAGATTGTCAATCAGCCTGAGGCTGTGAATTCAGTCCTTTTCCCACTGGGGAAGGTCTAGGGTTTCTCTGCCATGAGAACCTACCCTTCTGGTGGGTGAGGACAGATGAGCCCACAGGGACTTCTTCCTTCATGTTGCTTATGTACATGGCTTCTCCCTCCTGTGGGTTAGATGAGGTTCAAGTTCTTATTAAAGCTCTCCGTACTCAAAACAGAGTTTATTGTTGTTGTTGTTGTTGTTATTATTATTAGGTTTTTCTTTCAGGTGAGTCGTCAGATACTAAACATACAAGTTGCTGTCAGTGAATGCTTTCACACAATCTATATATCTATAGATTAGTTTACCCTCTAAAGAAAAATTATACAAAACTTGGAAAAAAGGCAGAAGAATTAGGATCAGCTGATTCTTAGAACATAGAGAATGATTCAAATGATAATTTTCTCGGTTCCCATACAGGCAGAAGAACTCAAGCAGTCCCATTCTAGTTGCACAGAGAAATTGACTGATTACAAAGAATGCCTTGGACATGTGGAGGCTAAAAAAATTAAAATAAATAAATAAATAAATAAATAAATAAATAAATAAATAAATAAATAAAACAATACTTTTCCTCTCACCTTCTAAGTTCTTCTAGCTGGGCTACTAATCAAATTAACAGAGACAGATTAACAGAAGAATTTCAAATGTTTAATACATATGTGAGGGACAGTCACATAAGCATGAATATTCCAAAGAAAGTCAGGCAACATTGGGTATATAAGACATTTTTGGACAAAAGAAAAAAGGAGGGGACAAGGTGTTAGATTTCAGAAGTTAGAATGGGTGATTTATAGGTAGTTGAGGAAGAACAGAACATACATGGCAGGAAAAGTCTTGCTGGCCACTTAGAAACAATGGGGCCCGGGGTGTCCAGCTAACAGGCTTGGGGTCTCCCTCACTAACGCTAGGGTAAAGACTCTTAAGGTGATTAAGCCCAGGCTCCCTCCCTAAAGGAGGTTTTCCGTCTGAATCTCTTGGGCATGTAAGAGGGGAAGGTCACAGTTTCTTTCCGAGTCTTTGTTTCTTAATAAACGGATTAAAATCAATATCCCAAAAAGCAGCTTCGGGGTGGCCAAATTTTGGTTCCCTTCAGGCACTAGGGCCCAGTCCCCTTTCTGAACCCTGGCTGAGAAATGCCATTTCAAGGGAAAGAAATTTTCTTTGGCATCTTACTTAACTATGGATCAGACGGGAATGTTCTTCTGTTTGGTAAAGATGAGTGTGAGATGGAAACATTTGGAAGAGATGATAATAATGACACTAAACGTTATGATCTCTTGTCCTTTAGGGCAATAGCCAGATCTGTAGCTAGTTTAGCTTTGTTATTCTAGCTTTTTTTTTTTCATGGAGTACATCACCCCCCTCCACACACACACCCCGTTTTCTTGCATTATTCTTTGAACCAGCTTTGTCATCCTGATGCTTGTCTCATTCATGCTCTCTCTGTGTATTTGTGTAAGAATGTTTCTGCCATTCTGAGAACGGTGTTATGGCTTTCCCTTTAGTGGGATTATAGATGTTCTCTAACCTACTAAACCTTGTCTCCTGTTCCTACATAGTCCTCCCTGCGGGAAGGCATGGGTTTGGCAGCCATGAGTGAAGGCGCCGTGCGGGTTCCTGCTGCCAGCGTGCCCCTGACATCTTCACTCATTCTCTTTCTCACCAGTCTGTCTCACGTGGGCTCCTTCCTGCTCAACTTTCCAGGACCAAGCCTTCCTGGGAACCCACCAGAGAGTCTACATTCACAGAACCTTTCTGCTAAAGACCATCTTCTCAGATATCAGCACTCCCATGTCCACTGCAGCACTGTTCACGGTAGCTAGGGTGTGCAAACAACCTAAATGTCCATCAACAGATGGATAAAGAGAATGTGATATGTATCACAATGGAGTACTATTCGGCCTTTAAAAAGAAAGGAAATTCTGCAATATAAGACAACATATTGGACCTTGAAGACATTATGCTGAACGAAATAAGCCAGACCACAGAAAGACAAATACTATATGATGTCACTTATATGAGATACCTAAAATAGTCAAATTCACAAAATCAAAGATTGGAATAGTGGTTACCAGAGGCTGTGAGGGAGGAGGTTCTAGGAAGTTATTAATCGACTGGTGTAGAGTGTTGGTTAAATAACATGAACAAATTCTTGAGATTTGCTATACAATATTATATCTATAGTCCACAATAATGTGCGATCAAAATTTGTTAAGACGAGAAATCTCATGTTGTGTTCTTCTCAAAATAAAATAAAATAAAATAAAATAAAATAAAATAAAATAAAATAAAATAAAATAAAATAATAAAATAAAATAAAATAAAATAAAATAAAATAAAATAAAATAAAATAAAATAAAATAGACCCTCTTCTTTTCATCTTCCCTCAGTCTTCTGAGGGATAGGAGGTGGGTGGGAATGAAAGACAAAGACAGGAATTAGATCCAAATAATTGTTCAGACACCAAAACCCTGAACCTGACATTCATAACCTATTTGAAGACCCCAGAAGCCAAGGAATATAAAACTTTTCTGAGTGGAAGAGAAACACGTTATGACTCCTGATGGGTGTTATAAATGGGCTCATTTCTTTCTAAGGACATTTTAATATTATTTTGTCAAAGTTTTGTAAAAATTTGTAAAAATTTTCAGACGCCCCTGTCAGGTATAAAATGAAAAGTTATTCCAGATAGAACTGCTGGTAACAGTGACAAGTATATTCTTCCAGACTCTCTTTTCTGTTTATAAAATTATATACACCTTTCCCACACACAGTTATGACTCTTTCATGATTCCTCTTCTTAATTAAATATCACAGGCATTGTACCACGTCATTACAGGCAGCTTTATTTCATTCTTCCTAACAGCTGCATAATATTCCATTGTACGGCCGTATCACAAACTATTTCTTTGATCTTGCGGTGAGAGATATTTAGATTGATTTCCAACCCCCCTAATTGCATGCTGGCTCCAGAAGGCTCCCTCTTGCCTGCCCACTTTTACACTTCTCGTCCAGCAGCTTACCTGGGTTCTCTGCCACATTTCTGTCTCTGACCTTTGACTCCGGCTCTCTGTTGCCACTTCTTTGGATAGAAACCACAGATTTGGACTATTTACTCAGCTGTGAATGTAGTCCTCTCCAAATTGTGATTTCTTGTTTTGAATCTTGTTTTGAAATATCTATTGAGACATCTATATATCTATGTCTATCTTATCCATCTTATTGATCTATCTATTAAAAGAAAGAGAGACAGACAGACAAAGGTCAGTTTTGTTCTAGAAAGGCCTTCAACCGATCATAGATAGAAATCTGCATTATTCGAAGTCCACTGTATATGTATATACGTACGTGTATATATGTCTATGTATATATGTATGTACACGCATAAGCACACACACACACACGCATATGTGTGCACACACATGTCCTGTTGGTTCTGCTTTTCTGGATAACCCTAATACAGCCCTAAACCGAAGGCTCAGTACTCTGTGCTGCCTCGACACTCGGTGAAACTGGTGAAACCCTGAGAGACTTGAACGGCCTAACTGAAAGTCCTCTGTCCTCTTTGCTCCCTTGGATAAGGTCCCCTAGTCAAACAACTCTCCTTATCAAGGGGACCAGGCAGAGTTCCTGCTTACTTCTGAGTAGTGAGTTTCAGTTCCTTACAAACCTACAGAATTATTCAAAGCCAATCACTTGCACCCTCCCATGGTAACCAGGGGGCACCACGTCCTCTTGGTACTAGAAAGTCTGCATCCCACATCCCTGGTTGCTCACTCTGTCCCTGAATGAAACCTTCATGAGGCCCTATGTGATATCTTCCCCCTTGGAATGTAAGTATTTGTGACCAATAAGCTACTATTGATCTTACTTATCTGTTCAGTGTCGGGGTCGTGTATTCAACCACCCCGCTGACCATAGGGCAGTAATCCCCCCCTCACCAATGGAATGAATAAGAGGCGTTTAAAAGAAAAAGTTAACTATTCCATCAAATTCTCCCAACACTTGGTATTGCCCTAATTTACACTTTTAGCCAAACTATTAATGTCTCGTTATAGTTTTAATTTTTATTTCCTTGATTACTAATGAGATTGAGTACTTTTTCATGCTTATGGTCCATTCGGAGTTTTTCTTTAGTCAAATATCTTGTGGCAGAAACTGATTAGCTGTGTTCATTCTTGTAGTTTGCTTTTTCTCCTGGCCATACAGCTAGGCTGGATTTCCCATCTTCCCTTGCAGTTATGTGAGCATGTGGCTGAGATCTAGCTAATGGAATGCAGGTCAAAGTGACACAAGCCATTTCTATGCCTGATCTTGAAAATTCTCCCACCCCTGAAACTCTCTTTTCCCTCTCATCTGCTGGCTGGATGTTGATGTCCAGGATGCCTTTGGCCACATGTTGAAGATAGCCAAGCGTCGGTCGGCCTGGGTGCCTGAGTGGAGCAGAACTTCCATGATGGGGAACATTAATTTTGGACTTCATCTGAGCAAGAACTTCCTCTGATGGGGAACATTAATTTTGGACTTCATCTGAGCAAGAGATAAATTTCTACAACTTCCATTGTATATGACACTGAGATTTGGGAGTTGGTTGTCATAACTGTTAGTCTACTTTAACTAATATTTACCCATTTCTCTATTTAGATTTAGGAATTCTTTTTAGATAGAAGTCTTTTGTCAGTTATATATGTTACAAATATATTCTATCCTGTGGTTTACCTTTTCATTCTATTGTAAATACTGGCTTTTGAAGAATAAAAATATAGTCAAAATGCAATGTAGTCAAATTAATAACTCTTTTCTTTATGATTAGTATGATTTTGCATTCGTTCATAAAGCTTTTCCATCTGTGGTTAAGAATGTATCCTCTTGTCAGCTAATATTTAAGTTCACCATCCACCTGGAACTAATTTTTTTCCTATGGGGTGAAGTAGTGTGGTATAACTTTTTCTTTTTTTTCTGTGTGGATATCAAATTGCAACAGCACCATTTATAAGTTTTGATATCTGGTAGACCAAGTCTCTCCACTTTTTTTCTCCTTCAAGAGTATCTTTGTTCTTTTTGATCCCTGCATTTCTATACGTATTTTAGAATCAGTTTGTCAGGTTCTGTAGAACAAAACAAACAAACAAACAAACAAACAAACAAAAATATGGAGATTTTGACTGGTATCACTTTACATCTACAGATTTTGTGGGGTAGAATTGACAACGTCACCATAGCAAGTCTTCTAATAAGTAAATAGATTATAGCTTTCCAGTTATTTGGATCTTCTTTAATGTCTCTCAATATAGTTGTATATTTTCTCTGCAGCTGTATTCCACCTATTTTTGTTCATTTTACTCCTAGGTACTCGATATATTTTATGTTGGTAAATACAGTTTATATTTTAGTTTGATCTATATTATTAAAACTCATTTTTATGTCTAGTTTCCCCTTTATTCTGTTTGTGTACCAAGGCCTAGTTTTATTATTGGCCTAGTGGTCTTAGATGTTGTACTTACTTTTCGGCTCCAGGTACACTGAATTTGGTTGGCTTTGGGTCTTCAATCTTAGATCCTAATCTGTACCCTGTATTTTCATTGAAGTTCAGTGTGTGAGGGCAGAAGGTGATGGAAGACTGCTTAACCTCTCACCCAGAACGTCTAAAGAAGATTGATCTTACCTTATACCCAGCCAATTAGCAGGCTTTTCAGTAATATCTCCAGAATCCACTCACTTCTCTCCTTCTCTGAAGTATGAACCCCATCTAGCCATAGTCATCTCTCACCCCGACCACTGAATAGCTTCCTAACTGGTTTCCATGCTTCCACTCTGACCCTTCTGTGCATTCTCCATTTCAAAGCCAGAACTGTAAAAAGATAAATTGGGTCTACAGCCGTGCTACCCTGAACAAGCCCGATCCTGTCTGATCTCCGAAGCTAAGCAGGGTCAGGCCTGGTTAGTAGTTGGATGGGAGACCACCTAGGAAGACCAGGTGCTGTAGGCGTAAAAAAGAAAAAAAATAAAGGATTGTAAGCTGACAAGGTCATTGCAATCTGTGAGATCAACCAAGGGTTGCCTAAAAAAAAAAAAAAAAAAAAAAGAAGATAAATTGGTTTTCCATGAGCTCTCTCATCACACTGATAATAAAATCTAAACTCTTTAGCTTGGCCTATGAGACTGATTCAAACTGACCTCTGCCTCCCTGTCCAACCTCCTCTTGTATTACTCAATCCCTAATTCCACCTGCCCTGCCAATGACAGTTTCTAGGAGAAGTTTGCTCTTTCTTGCCTTTGCCCTTGCGATTCCCAGTGCCAGAATTGCTCTTTCACCTGCTTTTTGCATGGCTGGTTCGTCCCCCAGGTTAGAGCTTTTAAACGTGCCTCCTCAGAGACCTTTCTGATCACCCTCTGTACTATTATCTACAAGAGTGTCCCTTTGCTTTTTCTCATGACATTTATCACAACAGGGACAATCATTTTATTTGCTCATTGTTCATTTGATTATTATTTGTCTTCCCCATCACACCGTGAATTATACGAGGGCAGGGATCCTGTTTGTCTTATTCACCATTCTATTCTTGGTGTTACCAAACTAAAAGGGGGTCATTTGCCTGTGTGCATCAAAGCCAAACAAGACACGAACAGAGGTTCGCAGCAAAGAAAGTAAAGATTTATTTAAGGAAATGGCGCCAAGCCTGGAGACAGAGGTGAACTAGTGCTCAAAAACCTGGATCCCTGATGGCTTGTAGGTTACGGATTATATAGGACAAAATTACAAAACACCATGGGTTATGGGTTCTCTGTGGGTTGTGCTTAGAGCTGACTGGTCGGAGGTGAGGTAAGGGTAATAAATCATTTCTTCAGATCTTGAGGACAGTTCTGAGGTCTCTTCCGAAGTCCCTCTGTCCAGTCACATGGGAAAGTAGCCAGGGTGTTTTTCCACCTTAGGTCTCAGGAACTGAAACATAACTTAGGTCAAGATGCTATCTTTTCCTGCCAGAGCTTCAGAACATGTGGCCATTGATCAGGTCTGGGCTACTGTCTTTTGCTGCCTCAGGGATTGCTGATTATCTATGGGAAAGGCTAGGTCACTGAGGAATATATATAGAAAGAACAATATGATTTCTAGAACTAGAGTTCAAAGGTATTTTTAATCAAAATCATAAGGACTCTCAGCTTCATATGTACATGGTATACATGTCTGGGTGAGGAGGTGAATGAATTACTTGGGAATGATTCCAGTACAACTTGGAATTTCTACCTGTTGGTCTCTAACAATTCCATCTTTCTGATCCCTCTCCATCCTTCATCAGAGGAAGTGAAAAGAAGAAGACTACTCATAAACAGGAAGAGTGGGTGCCATTTATTTATTTATTTATTTATTTATTGCTATTTTTAATTTTTATTTTTTTGAGCAATAAATTTTATTTCTAACATTTTTAAAATTAATTAACTTACTTATTTAATTGAAGAAATGATTTAAATTTTTTCCCCTCATCTACCTTCCCCCCGCCCCAGGAACCACTAGTCTACGGTCCATGTCCAAGAGTTTCTGTTTGTTTGTCTTGTTCATTTGTTGCTTTTAGGTTTATATCCCACATGTAAGTGATATCATATGATTTTCACCTTTTTCTGTCTGGCTTATTTCACTTAGTATGATTATTTCAAGGTTCATCCATGTTGTTGCAAATGGCAGTATTTCATCTCTTCTTATGGCTGAGTAATATTCCATTGTATATATGTACCGCAGCTTCTTTAGCCAATCATCTATCGTAGGACACCTCGGTTGCTTCTATGTCCTGGCCACTGTGAGTAATGCTGCTATAAACATTGGTGTGCAAATATCTTTTTGGATATGAGTTTTTAAGTCTTTGGGGTAAATACCCAGTAAAGGGATATGGTACATCAATTCTCAGTTTTTTGAGGAAACTCTATACTGTTTTCCATAGTGGCTGTACCAATTTGCAGTCTCACCAGCAGTGTATGAGGGTTTCTATTTCTCCACATCCTCTCCAGCATTCGTTATTACTTGTCCTATTGATTATAGCTATTCTAACAGGTATAAGATAGTATCTCATTGTGGTTTTGATTTGCATTTCCCTAATAGCTAGCAATGTTGAGCATCTTTTTATATATTTGTTGGCCATTTGTATGTCTTCTAGGGAGAAGTGTCTGTTCAGGTCCTCTGCCCATTTTTTGATTAGAACATTTGTGTTTTTTTGTTGTTATTGAGTTATATGAGTTCTTGTATATTTTGGATATTAGGACCTTATTGGAGGCGTTGCTTGCAAATATATTTTCCCATTCGGATGATCGTCTCTTTACCTTGTTGACAATTTCTTTTGCCGAGCAGAAGCTTTTTAGTTTGATGTAGTCCCATTCATTTATTTTAGCTTTTACTTTCCTTGCCTTTGAGGTCAAATTCATAAAATTCTCTTTAAGTCCAAGGTCCTTGAGTTCAGTTCCTGTGTTTTCTTCTATGCATTTCATTGTTTCAGGTCTTATATTCAGGTCCTTAATCCATTTTGAGTTAATTTTGTTGTGTAGTGATAGACAACAGTCTAGTTTTATTCTTTTGCAGGTGGCTTTCCAGTTTTCCCAGCACCATTTATTGAAGAGGCTTTCCTTTCTCCACTGTATGTTTTTGGCTTTGTTGTTGAAAATTATTTGCCCGTGTAAATATGAGTTTACTTTTGGACTCTCGATTCTGTTCCACTGGTCCATGTGCCTGTTTTTCTGCCAATACCATGCCGTTTTAATTACTGTTGCTTTGCAGTATAATTTGAAGTCGGGCAGAGTGATGCCTCCAGCCTCATTCTTTTTTCTCAATATGGCTTTGGCAATTCGGGGTCTTTTGTGCTTCCATATAAATCTGATGATTTTTTTGTTCCATTTCTTTAAAAAATGCTGATTGGATTTTGATGGGGACTGCATTAAATCTGTATAATGCTTTAGGTAATATAGTCATTTTAACTATTTTGATTTTTCCAATCCAAAAAGATGGAATATCTTTCCATTTCTTTGTATCTTCTTCGATTTCTTTTAACAGGGTCTTACAGTTTTCATTATATAGACCCTTCACATGTTTTGTTAGATTTATTCCTAGATATTTTATTCTTTTTGTTGAATTATAAAAGGAATTATTTTTTCCACTTCTTTTTTC
The DNA here is from genome assembly GCF_902729225.1 of Pteropus medius. Taxonomy (NCBI): domain Eukaryota; kingdom Metazoa; phylum Chordata; class Mammalia; order Chiroptera; family Pteropodidae; genus Pteropus; species Pteropus medius. Next base: position 4,012,661 of record NW_024356248.1, read on the forward strand.
TGTCACTTTGTTGTTGGAGTACAGGAACACTATGGATTTTTGAACATTGATTTTGTATCCAGAAACTTTACTGTTTTTGCTTATTGTTTCTAAGAGTGGGTATTAAAAGAAGCACACCAATTGCAAACTTGTGTCCCCTGCTAACTTGTGTGTGGCTGGGACTAATATGGAGTACTCCTAGGGATGTCATTGTGGTCCAGAGTCCAAATTCTCGCCTGCCATGTGAAAGGCTCGGATTCCACTTTTGGTCCATGTGACTTTCTTTCTGCCCACCACCGGCACACGGCAGAAATTCAATAGATATTTGTTGAATGATTCAATGAGCAAAGTCCTTTGATATTGGCTGTCAAGGACACGGATGAAATCATCCCACTGTGCCTGCTAGCGATTATTTTCTCCTATACATCCATCAGACACTTCTGGCTGCTGCTATTAGGAGACTGGTGGTGCCTGTTACCTTCTCTAGAGAACTGATCAGACTAAGTGAGGAGAGACACAAAGATATTCCCTGGAAGTGGGTGTGAGATAGGAGAGAGAAAGCCCTTCCCCAAATTCCAGGAGCACAGTAACAATTTAAGTCTAGGGCATGTTCTTTACCTTTCCCCACCTCTGTACCCCAGCATACTTCAGCCATGCGTTCCTTGTGACTGCCTGCCCTGGGTTACTCTCATTTTCCCACTAAAAACACCACTGTATTAAATAAGTAGAAATTTACATTAGTTGCCTACATTTATATATGTTGCTACAAAAACATTTTTTTGGGGTGGTGAAAATTTTTAAATATTACAAATAGGGCTGGATTGATGCTTTCTATCTAACCCAGCTCTATTCTATCATCATTTCATCCCTGGGGTGACTCATTCAGCCTAGTATTCATCTGGGATTTCAACTGTAACCTAATCTACACATGTAGCCTATACAGGTAACCTAGCATAGATTAACCTTTGTTTAGAGTTTATAACTTCTCCTCCATTAACTTAAAACCCCACTTGGATCACCCTGAAACGTATAAGGTTTGTGCAATGCTATCTTGCAATTTGCCGAAAGTTTCACAGAAAGACCAAGACTTAGTCAGATGTTCACCTATATGTATGCCAACCCTGACGTTGATGAAAAATGTTAGAACTGTTTTTCAAAAAAAAAAAAAAAAAAACAACCCAGGATGTTTTATAGGACCAGGGGGCGAACCAGCTGAAACTGCCTGGAAAAGGCTAGAGCATCCGCAAAGACCCTTCAGTGACCTCCTCGTGAGCTGTTCTCACTACACACTCGTTATAATATTAAAATCTCCATCCAGGGGCAGAAATTTTCTGCCATTTTTGAACAGGCATATAGGCATAGCCCTGTATTCTGACTGTGTATGTGCAGAAACGTCCCATGGCGAAGTCTACCCTGATGTTTATGCCCGATTTCCCCTAATAAAGGTGGATGTGATGCTTTGTTCGGGGACACTTGACTCTGGGAACAAGCCCTAGAGTGTCCTTGCTTGCTGGCTCACAATAAAGCTCCTTCTCATAAAACCATCTCAGAGTTGTCTCTTGGCTGAAACCGCTGAGCATGCAGACTGGTTCTGTCCAGGAACAGAACCCGGCTGAGTCTTTTCATTTAGTCGGAAGCTCCCTGGGTCCTCTCTGGGCCCTGCTTCAGTCCACGGTGCAGCTCAGACTAGTGGCAGAAGCTCCCAGCTCACAGAACTACACTTTCGTCCCCTACTGCCGTTCTCATTTGCCATCCAGATAGATGGCACGAAAAGCGGACCCAAGAGGCTGGCGCGTTGGTGGATTTGTCTCTCCTGCTTCACCTCCAGACTCTCTCCTCAGCGTCTTCTCCATTGGGCTGAAATGGAAAAGTGAGGGAGAACAAAACCCCCAGAGGGGTGGGGTAGCTAGGGCCCCTTCTTTTCACTTCAGGAGGTGTCCTCTGATCAGGATCTGGTTACCTGGGTGACAAGAGTCAGTCTGCAGGCCTTTGAAAAGGCCCCTAGACAGAACGCTAATTTACTCTACTTCAAAGCTCCCTCATTTCTTTATTATTATTATTTTTTAACAAGGTGCTGCCGCCTGGATTTAAAGGGACTTTGTCCTTTCTTGGGCTTTCCGAATGGTTTTTTAGGGCAGTGTTCTGATGGAAACAAAGCCTAGTTCTGGTGGGTTCTCTGGAAGCCGAATCCCCAGACCCCAGGGGTCAGCAAGAGCAGGCTGTGCGGTAAGTCCCGTACCCCTGTGCCCGTGTAAGGCCAGTGGGGAAGGGGTCCTCCCATTCCCAGGGGTGTGCTGCAGGAGCCCAGGAGCTTCATCCCAACGTGCCTGAAGGGTCCAAAAGGCTTAGGAATTCTAGTCTTGATTCCAGGGGGCTTTATAGCCCTAGACTCCTCTTCTGCAAAATGATAGCTTTCATTTTTGTTATATTCTCATACACCCCTGTACTACTATGTATTATATTTGCTATGGACTGAACTGTGTTCCCCCACAATTCAAATGTTGAAGCTCTAACCTGCAGTGTGATCGTGTCTGGATATAGGGTTTTTAGAAGGGTAATTAAGGTTTACTGAGGTTGTAAGGGCGGAGCCCAGATCCAGTAGCACTGTGACTTTGTAAGAAGAGGAAGAGAGAGACACACACACACACCCCCTCCATATGCAGACACGAAGGGAAAAGGCCATCTGCAAGCCAGGAAGAGGATTGTCCTGAGAACTCTACTATGCTAGCACCCTGATTTCAGACTTCCGGCCTCTAGAACTGGAAGACAATAACTTTCTATTGTTTATGTTGCCCAGACTACGGCATTTTGTTATGGCAAGTCAAGCTGACTAATACCATACTATTTAATGGACTCATTTTGTTTACTTGAATACACTTATTTATATAAGAAGGAAATTCGACAGCTTCTCTGTAAATGGAAAGTCAGTAGCCCTCACTATTAATAGAATGAATCAGGGCAGACCAAACACAGGGCCTCAAGCCTAGGATGCTTTTAGGGGCCTATGAAAATCCTTTAATTTTAATTTCTTTTTAAATTTACAAAAAAATTTTAAAAACTAAATACAGTAATGAATATAGCCTGGATTATATTGTTTATGCCAATACAGTCATAAAATTTAAGTTTTAATATTTTTTTCTTTTTTTTTAATGGAGAAAGGGTCCCCCCAAGGCCAAAGTACCTAGAGACCCTGAAAGTCAGAATGTAGCCCTGGAATGAATGTGCCTATAAAGAAATGCTACGAGGACTTCAGTGCCAGAGAAGAAAGTCTATGTAGTCATACCGAATTGACAGAGAGAAGGGTTATGACATATTGTACACCAAATTCATCATTTGACTAAATTGTTACTTCCGATGAAATTTGTTTACTTTTCCTGTCTGTATATTGTTTTCTGTAAAGTTGCTTTTATGCAGACTATTTAGTGACGTTCAGGTTTCAGACAATTGCTTTTGCTCGGTCAATTTCTGTTTCCCATTTCTTTATCAATGAAAGTTATGATATTATAAAAGCAAAGAAATATGCTGAACAAAGTTATAGAATTTGAAGTTCATTCTCCTAACTTTGTCACCCTAACATGATTATTTGATCTGACTAATACAATACTATCTGGGCTGGTTGCCCTGATGCTGCTCCAGCCCTGTGCATCTTGAGCTTTGTGTGATCTGCCTCAAGGCTATGATCTGAGCAAGCGGGAGATACACTCTGTTCTGCATCAAATCAGAAAAATGTCCTTTGGGCTATGTCTGAAGGACAGGACTAACCTCAGACTCTCTAAGGAGCTAGCCACAGAAGGTCTAGGACACTGCTGTCTTGCAGACAACACTGAAGTAGATTTTCAGCCTCTTTAATACCAAGGGCATCCCCACTGGTTGAGTGATTCTGAAGAAGTCCTATCCTGGCATAATAATCTACTTGAAGAAGAAATTTACATATAGACATTTACATACATACATACATACGCATGTGTATGTAGACCCTAATACTTGGGAGGCTGTCACAGTGTAAATTAGGAACAGCCTTCTCTTTATTGGCAATCCCATAATAAAACTCAGGAACCAAGACAAAAGGAATTGGCTTCCAGGGATCTGAGCCTTGCTGCCTATACAACTGTTGGTTCGTTTTCATGCTTTTTATGATTTCTGCATTGGCAGAAATTCTTATACTTTCAATGTTTCTTTTTCAAAGACTCAATTTTTTATGACTAAAAATAGCACTGATAAGTACATTTAGAAAATAGAAAAAGTAGAAATTGCTATTAACCTTGTGCTTTGAATGAGCGAGTAATAGCATCTCAATCATTTTCTTGATTATTGATGAGGTTAAATATTTGTGTTTTTTGAGTAGCTGTGTTTCTCTCTGGTCAAATGTTCATGTCCTTTGCCTTTGTAGTACTTATTGGAGTCGCTTTGTTTTTCATATCAAGTTATAGGATTTATATAATAAATAAAATTTAACTGGCAAAAAAAAAAAAAGAAAGAAAGAAATGCCGTGAAACAGAATGACGTTACTTAATTCTAGCTGATTCTGCCTGCTGAAACCTCTATACCTCCTTCCTTATATGCCTCCTCATTCCTTGTTAAAAAACGAAATTAGCATGTGTTGGATACAAAAGACCACTAGCCCTAAACTGAAACTTTGTCTTTGAGAAATCAATAAGGGCCAGAAAAATATTGAATAAGAAAAAAGTTTCTTAATATGTGATTTCGTACCACCTAAAATTGCTTGACACCCTCTTAGTGGGTTCGTTCAGTGCTCGGGAGACACTGGACTTGTTGGCGATGGAGATGACAATGATGATGTTGATTATCACGTTATCGTGGTCCAGGTTTGTTATGAGTGCTCACTGTGTGTCAGGCCCTGGGCTAAAATTTTTCATTTTAAAATCTAGCATAATCCTCACAAAGATATTTTACAGATCAATTAAAACTTAGGTTAAGTAACTTGCCCTAAATCACTTAGAAAATATCAGAGCTGGAAATCTAGGACTGATTGACCTCGAATCCCATGTTCTTCATTGCTAGGTTATGTGTCCTGTTTTTGTTTTCCTCTTTTCGATTAATTTTCTTTAAAAAACATGTTGTATTTGTTTATAGTTTTGAATGGAGAGTTATTCACATGGTAGGAAAATTGAAAAGTACAAAACAGTGGAAGGGAAGTCTCCTTCCAGCTCCATCCCGGGACTCATAAAACCACTTGTCAGTTTCTTAAGCATCCTTCCAGATTAGTCTACAACTCGATTAAGATAATTTTCAGAAAAAGGCAAAATCATGACTCTTGTACAGATATAAAATGGATACATATCTGAGATTTCATTCTACTCATTAATTGACAAGAGAACGAGGCAGATGTTAGAACCAAAGAGAATTCGAAAACAGGTACGTTTATAGATAGATCAAGAGTATTGAAATGAACATGTAAATAAAAGCAAAGCTGATTTTTCCGTCGGGTGGGAGAAAGGAAATCAATTAAACTTCTATTGGACAAAAATAATTTGCATGTGTATGAGAGTTATTTTGCATGCCATCACTTACTACAATTTACAGAGTGTATAATAACTCAAAGATGATGAAAGGCAGAACATCTGAAAAGGCTGTATACAAGCCACATTTTTTTCCTCCCCAGCTGATAATTACTCTATTGTGTTCTTAAGTGTCCTCCAGCTTAGTCTCTAACATGCAAACATAAATGCATACGCTGTGGTCTTTAAACACATGACTGACATGCCGCACTGTCTATGGTGTCGGAAAAGTATGTTTCCCTTTTTTTGTTCAGATGGTCTCTGTGACCCCTGCCCCTCTCCCGGCAATGACAGAGCTGCCAAGAGTGGAAGACGACAATTTTTTCCCTGTGAAGTCCCTGGAATGGTTCTGACCGGGAACGGGCACTGTCACACCTCCCAGTTACACTTCCCTGTCTGCAAAGGCCACAGCCATCATGCGGCATGAAAAACCCTGACCCCAGGAAAGAAAAGAGAGGGTTCGAGAGATAGGAAGTTAGCCAGTGTAAAGAGACTCCAGAGCGGGGATTCCCTACAGGATTAGGCAGCTAAAAAAGCAGGTGAGGCCAACCAGGCTGGGAGGAACAGGGAGTGGTGAGGCTCGTGGAAAACCAGTAAACTGGCCGGCATTCCTGCTTTAAAGGAGCAGCCCCAACTCCAGCTGGTCAACATCCCCATGAGGGATCATGGGCCTAGCACTGCCGAGAGTCTTATGTTCTTAGAGAAGCCAAGAATAAACATTTTAATGTAAAAAAACCTTTCAGTTTTAAAGATAGAAAGTTGTTAAATTTAAAGTTATTTATTTTTGAAGAGGTAGCATCTTCACATTGTTCAAAAATTTAAGAGGAAATGGGATTCATAGTGAAAAGTTTTCCTCCCCCATCCCATATGCAGTCACCTAGCTACCTTCCCCAAAGATACTCACAGTATCATGTGTCCTTTTAGACGTGCTATGGGCATACAGAGTCAAATATTATTATAATAACTGTCACTTATCGTCTGAATATCAATTCATTACTCCTCATATCCACTATTCTTTTTTTTTTTTTTTTTTTTTTTTAGGGGAGACAACCCTCCTTGGTTGACCTCACAGACTGCAAGGATCTTGTCAAGTTTACAATCCTTTATTTTTATTTTTATGCCTACAGCACCTGGTCTTCCTAGGTGGTCTCCCATCCAACTACTAACCAGGCTCAACCCTGCTTAGCTTCCAAGATCAGACAGGATCGGGCTTGTTCAAGGTAGCATGGCTGCAGACTCAGCCACTCTTCTAAGTCCCATTTTACAGATGAGGACATGGAGGCACAGATAGACAGCTTAAGTAATTTGCCCAAAGTTACTCAGCCATTAATAATCAAGCTGGGATTGAATCCTGATTATTTCTAGCTGGACGTTACAATTTTCAAAGTTCCTCCACTTCTGTGAGCTTGGCCTCACAGCGTTCCTGGGAAGTAGGTGGGGGGTTCCACAGCCCACCAGAGGCCACGCTGCACTGAGGGGTGGATGGAGGCCATCCTGCTCTGGGGGGCGGATGTGGAACTAGAGTTCGAGTCTCCTGGGGGCTGGTTCTGACACACAAAGGTCTGCACTGTGTGAAGGTACGAAGATATGCACGTGAGTGTCCCAGCCGTATGGGTGGTTAGCATTCACCCCAGGATGGGGTGGCTGGGCTAAATCCATGACTCTGAATTCGAGTCGGGGACGCAGAGTTTCTCTAGCGCGGGACAGACCGTTCCACATTGTGGAACTGCTTTCAGTTTCCATATACTGCACCTTCGTTCTCTCTTCTGGGAACTCCCTAATCCCACGTTCTGACTGTTACTAACTCACAGTACTTTTGCAATCCTCTTGGATTTTTCTCTCTTCCAGGAAACCTCTGCCCCTCTCTAAGTCTGCGTCGAGTGACTCTTTGCAGGCTCTCACAGCACCAGATGGTTCCCTGTATCCTTACCCTACATGCTTACCACTTTTGCATTAAAAATGCAAGGGCTGTATTCTTTCCCTTCTCAAGGACAAGGACCCCACTTTCTCATCTGGCTGTTCTCTAAAGTCAGTGCCTGACAGTCAGCAGTAATGCACGTTAACTGAGATGAATGACCAGAGGCAGGGTCAAGTGCCTGGGTTGCCTCATCGGTACCTGGGTTAAGGGATTGTGGACAATGTCCTATTCATTTCTGGAATATAGAAGATGCCCACTTAAAATTTATTGAATTGAATCGGACAGCATTAATCGTTCTACGAATACATCCCACATCTGAACGGAGAAGTCATTTGGTTCCAAGACACTTAGATGAAAACGACAGGAGGTAGCGAGCCGAAAAGCGGTGGGGGCGAAGAAGACGGGTTCGGTCCTCCCGAGGAGTCTCGTTATTACTAGGACATTCATTCATCCCCAGATGCTGCTCGGCGCTCAGCGGCTGCTGTCCCACCGCAGCTTCAGCTCCGGGCTGGGGGAAGGGATCTCTGCTCTGCCCTTGCACTCCTGGCTAAAGTTTGTGGGGGCAAAAGGTACGCCCGCTGTTTGTAACGGACTGATGGTAAAATAAGGGAGGCTCTTTTAATCCGTCGTGGGGCTGCCCCCTTCAACTGTTTCCCTATTGGGCACATAGTAGGAACTCAACTAGATGCTAAACCTAAAGGACCCAAACCTTAAACCAAGAGAGAATGGGTCCAACGGCGCCCCTTTGCAGGGTGCTTTTCGTCATGCAACCACACAAAGGATCTCAAACTGCTAGGGAAGGGGTCTTTGGAGGCTGTAATGGGGCTTTGGGCTCAGAGAGGGGGAATGACTGGTCTAGGGGCTTGAGGAATTCGCTGGGGGAGTTTAGGGCGGCGGTCTGTTGGTGGAGCCGCAGAGCAACCTGTCGGGAGCTGCGACAGCATAGCCAGCATCCAGTATTGACTTAGGGGGAGTGTTTGTTTGGGGTAGCGGGCAAACGAGGGAGCTCCCCCGCCCCGCCCCACGGCCTCCGGCGGCGGAGCTGGAATCAGAACCCGGATGGGCGGACCCCAGCCTCCAGCCTGCGAGCGCTCGTTGCCTGGTGCACGGCGCCCCCCAGTGGGATACCGGGATCCGGCCACATCGCGCGCTCCCGGGCCCGCCCGGTGCCCCAACAAAGGGCGCGAGTTCCGGGTATCCCAGCCCACTGCCCTGGGGCCCCAGCCAGGGCCCGAGAGGCTCCTGCCCTCGACCGCTTCCCAGTGTCAGCGGAAGAGGCAGGGAGCAGGTCCACATGGTCACGGGCGCGCCGGTGAGCGGAGCGCGGGCGGGGCTCCCGGAGGTGGGGTCCCCGGGGCGGGGCGCCACCAGGCCGCCGGCCGGCGCATAATCTCGCTGGAGTCGCCAGAGTCCGCACTCCGTCCCGAGATGACGGCGAACAAGCGAGTGGCGAAGGTAACTCTGTGGAGGTGACCCCTTTCTCACGGATCCCCTCGCCCTCTCCACTCCCTTCTCCATCCTCCCTTCCCCCGGGCTCTCCCTGCGCATTTGTTTGTCCCGGTTCCGGGGCGGCCTGAACCCTGTTATCCCGGTCCTCTCCTAGAGGAGGAGTGGGTCTTCCAGAGGGGCCAGAGCTGGAGTTTTGGGGGGCAGGAGCATATCCGGCGAGGATGTCGCAGGCTCCCTGAGCTGTGCTGGAGATGGGGATGAGCTGGCTTCTCCCAAACTGGTTTCGGTTTCTTTTCTTCTGCCAGAAACTTGTGATAACAACTGTTTGCGTCTCAAGTGCCCAAGGGTTCAAGGAACCAGGCTCTCTGCTTGGCGGCGGGGCGGGATGGTTTTGAACTGACATAACCAGGACACGGTCCTGGCCTCGGAATAGCTCAGGACCCGCCCCCTAATTTGGTACCTGCATTACTAGAGTCTCGAGAAGTCTGGGATGCTGAGTAGGAGTCGCGAGCAAAGTTCCCTGGGTATTCTTGGGAGGAAAAGCTGCCGTGGCGGACCTGGAAGGCGTCCTGGAGTAGGTGGCGCGCGTTCATTCGTTCTGCAGATCTCGAATGCCTGTTATGTGCTGCCTCCTGCCCTGGGAGGTGGGGAGGCAGAGATGAGCAGAAAACCCTGTCCTCAGTGAGCTTTCTTTCCAATTAAAGACACAAGGATAGGGAGGGGGCAGTTTCCCCCCGGAGGAGGGAAAACCCAGAGTGTTTGCAGGACTGGGGTACAGCCGGGAGATGGAGATGGGAAGAGATAGGGAAGGAAGAGCGCCCCTGGTGATGTGGGTCCGACACCTCCCAGACTTTGAGTAGCTCAGAAGTTCCCCTACAATGTGCAGAGTGGGGTGCGGTCTTGAGGGGAATAGAAAGGTGTGCCTGCTACCCTCCGCCTCGGAGAAGAAGATGTCCCAGATTGGGGCACCCAGAGCAGGTGCAGCCCCAAACTGGAGGCTGGCAGCAAGACGGGGCGGAGGGTCTTTCCAGCCAAATGGGAAAGAGCAGGAGTCGGTGTTTGGTGTTTATCCCATTGGCACCATTAAGTGCCAAGCAATTTACTTTAGTTATTTTATTTTATTCTCTCAGAAACCCTGTGAGGTAAGTCATATACCCCCACTTTACAGATGAGGAAGTGGAGGCTCAGAATTAATGACTCAGATGTCAGGGTCACCCAGTCGGGAGTGACGGTGCTGGGATTTGAGCCCAGGTCAGGGGAGCTCCACTCAGAAGGTTCTTTCAGTGGCCTCTCTACTTTCATTTTCTGTTACTCTGAGTCGGGTGATTTCCTAACAGGCATCCGGGAAGAGCTGTATGTCCTCACTGGGGTTTCGACATCCTCGGACTTTGGGAAAGGTTTGGCAGAACTCACTTATAACTGATGAAAGTCCAAGTGCTCCCGGTTATAGCGAAGTCGGAAAACATCCATTCCGCAGCTTCTCTCTTCAGCCTTGGCCTTCATTCTTGCCAAAGAGACACAGTTGATATGGGAACTAGGCCTTGAAGTAGCAGATGCTTCTAGTTTGAGGGTAGTGTCTAACCACTATGCTGTACACCCAAAACTAACATAACAGGCAATGTCAACTGTAGCTGGCGGGGAAAAAAGATCAATGAGGATCAGAGAGTAGACCGTAGGCAGAAGGCTCTAGAAGCAATTATTGGTATGGACAGACACGGAGGATGGGCAGAAAGCTAGGAAGTGGGGTCGGGGGTGTGTTCACGTGTGGGGCGTAGAGAACATTTAGGTGGTCCACAGTGTTAAAGGACCTTCCCCATCCGTGGACGGGCCGTGGGAAGCTTTCTCTCTGCCTTTGTTTCTGCCAGTGCCTCTCAGCCTCGTCACCGTTGACATTTTGGGCCTGATAATTTGTTTATCAGCATCCCTGGCCTCTACCCACTAGATAAGGAGTGGCACTGCCCCATGGTGACACCCCAAAATGATTCCAGACATTGCCAAGTATCCCCTAATTGCCCTGAGCAGAGAATCACTGGTTTACACCTTCGGTGTTTCCGAGCATATGACCTGCCCTTGAATGTCTAATAATCTTTAATATTGTAATTGTTCCCCCCCACCCCCCCAAAAAGTCTGTTGTCCCACAGGATGGACCCTGAAAGGGCTCCTTGGTCAGATACGTTTGGGAAGTGCCCCATGCCCTGGGCACTCACATCTTGAAGACTGACGATACGCAATGGCATTTCAAGGCTTTGGGAAGTCCTGCAGACAAGAAGTCTGTTCAGCCTAGTGTTTCTCAGTGTACTCAACCACGGAACCCTTTTCCTGTAATAACTATTAATCTCGCATGGGACACGCCATTCGCAGTGGCTCTGGCGGGGCCCTTTGCCTCGGTGCCTCCCCCTTCTCTGCACAGTGGGCTCCTTTATTCTGCGTGGCCCAGTCCACTGTCACCCTCTGCGAGGCCTTCCTGCTGCCCTCTCCTTTCCTTCCTCGTTCTGTCTCCACATATTGTCCACATAATCACGTTCCCGTTTCTGCCATTATGCCAATGAAGTTCTTGAGAGCTGGGCTCCGCCTTAGTCAAGTGTCCGTAGACGATGCTCGAGAAAGGGCTGTTGGGAGAATCTAGTGATGTCTCGGTGATTGGGTCACATTTCTGGGAATGCGCGTCACTCTTATGCCCTTCTTTCTCTGCTTGGTGTATAGAGTTCTGCTTTGCCGTGGTCCATCTGAGTCGTTCCCCTTCCCCAGTCCTGGGCTGGAGGAGTCTGACAGGCGCAGGGCGACGTCTCTGATGACGGGCCCTGTCAGGGCGCGTCATCATGCTGGACACTCAGTGGAGACTATGGGAGGAAGGGAGGGAGGGCAGGTATCAGGACCTTGTGACTCTCTAGGAAAAGGACTAGAGGACCGAGGTTAAGTGCCTTGGTTTCAGGAGAGAAGGCCCCAAGGGAAGTTGACTTCTAAGTTGTGACACCGTGAAGCAGTGACCTTCGTTTCCCTCTGCCTAGCACGTACAGGGTGGTGCCGAGGCTAATGCTGGAGAAGTCACTTAAAGCACTTGGCGCCACATCTGACACATACTGAGTGCTCAATAAATGGGGGCTCTGACTTTGCCGGCTTCCATCCCCTAGGGTGGCCTGTTTGGGACTTGGGACAGCCTCTGGGGGCGGGGGGCGGGGAGCAGCTGAAGTCAGAGAGACTAGTCAGCTGTCCCCTTGCTGTGCCTCCTGCAGGAGCTGGAGAATCTTCAGAACGAGCTCCCCCCATACCTATGTAACCTGTCCAGTGATGACAACAACGTCCTGGTGTGGCATGCAGTCCTCCTGCCTGTGAGTGTCCCCGAGATCATGGCTTTAGGTTGAGGGGACTGAGGCCGGGGACCTGGGCAGGGAGGGTTAGGACTGGGCAAGAATTTTCCCTGCCTTAGAGCCATTTTTTTACTGCCCCTGTCATTTTACTGCCCCTGGATTGATTGTTTCTGAGTCTGGATTGATTGTTTCTGAGGTTGAAGCTGACTGATGAAAAAGCTAAAAGACTTTTAGACTAGGTAGGAGACCCTCTTCTCAAACCAGTAGCTGCCAAGCCCTCCACAGAAGATTCAGCAGACAAATGGCATCCAAAAAAAAAAAATCTATCTATCTATCTATCTATCTATCTATCTCTCATCTATCTATCTATCTATCTCTATCTATCTATCTATCTATCTATCTATCTATCTATCTATCTATCTATCTATCTAGCTATCTATCTATCTATCTATCTATCTTGGGTCTTTATCAAAGGATGGGGATAAACTTCCTGTTTCCCACGGTTGGTAGAGGGTAAAGATTAGTTTCCAAAATTTTGCCAACCTTAGAGTGTTATCCAGACATTTGTTATATATCAAGACCGTCGGTGAAGCTAACATATTGAACGCAAGAGGCGTCAGGTTGTCACAATAAAGCATATTTCATCCAATGTCCTGAAGGGGTCAGGGAAAATGAGCAAACTGAACCGAGAATATTTTATTTAGGAGAGGTTCTCCAACAATGTTACTGCTTAGTTATACTGGAGTGGTGCTGTTCAGATTTCAAAGCTCACAGATAAGAGGCCAATATCTTTCAGCCTTTTCTGAGGCCAACCCTTGGCCTTGTCTCTGCTCTCCAGGTCCCGTTCCCTTGCCATCGAGGACATGAAGCTGAGACATTTTCTTTATCTGCCTTGTAGTTGCCTCATCTCCTATTTCAGACACATCCAAGTCCACTATGGCTTCTTTTTTGCCTTCTGGTGAGGAAGAGGACCTCTCTTAAATCCTTGCTGAAATACACATGTCATTCTGTCTGTTTTCTCAGTAATGAAGGTTTTGAAAGAGTCTGAGGCTTTGGAACCAGCCTGGAGGCCCCTGTGCTCTGTGTTAGGGTCATCCAGTTTCTGAGGTTCCTCCCTTCTAAGAATGGAGAGTGGTGCTCACGTGTAGAGACATATAGTTGACAGCACTGGCTGCCCATCCTGGCACTGCCACTGTGACCCTGGGCAAGTTTAGCTACATACATTGAACTTGAGTTTCCTCAGTCTGGAAATGGAGATGCCGATAGTCGTGAGTTTTCATAATACTTTTCATCATAATAGCTGACGAATACATAGGGCTTGCCATGTCCCAGGTCCTGTTCTTAGCATAAATGAACTCATTTGATCCACACGTAAGTCCTATGAAGTCTGTTATTATTCCCATATGAAAGTACAGAGAGGTTAGGTTACTTGCCTGAGGTCACACAGCTGATGAGTGGCAGGGCCTAGAATCACACTCATGCAGGCTGGCTCCAGAGTCCATGTAACTTCGACACTCTGCAACATGGGCCACTATGTGTCACGCCCAGCGCAGAGTAGGTGCTCAGGAAGATCTTCAGGTTGCCCAAAGCCTGGAGGGTTTTCTACCTGATCCTGGCAGCTCCCAACCCTTGGTCACTCCAGCCCCTGGGTTCTCTATTTATTTAAATCATGGTAGAATCCATGTAACAGTATTTACCACCTTAACCGTTTTTAAAAGGACAGCTCAGAGGCACTAAGTACATTCACGTCGTTATGCAGGACTCACTTCCAGAACTTTTTCATTTTCCCAAACTGAAACTGTCCCCATTACACACGGACCCCCATCCCTCCTTCTCCCCAGCCTCTGGTAACTAACTTTCTATTTTATGTCTATTAATTTGACTGTTCTAGGTACCTCCCATAAGTGCAGCCATACAAAACTTATCCTTTTTTGTCCACTTATTTCACTTGGCATAATGTCTGCCGAGTTCAGGTTGTGGCATGTATGGGAGTTTCGTTCCTATTTAAAGCTAAATAATATTCTGCTGTATGTATAGGCCGCATTTTGCTTATTCGGTCATTCACCAATGGACGTTTGGGTTGTTTCCACCTTTTGGCTATTGCGAATCGTGCTGCTGTGAACATGGGTGTGCAAATCCCTGTCTGAGTCTCTGCTTTCGATTATTTGGGGTGTCTACCCAGTAGCAGAATTGCTGGATCCTACGGTAATTCTGTGTTTCATTTTTTGAGGAACCACTATGTGGTTTTCCACAGTGGCTGCACCATTTTACACCCCCAATCTTCTGAGTTCTTAGGATTTCTTCACTCTCTTCATTTCTTCACCCGTGATAATTAGGTTCCCTTGTTAGCTGTTGCTAACAGCTCCCAAACAGACCTTCTCTTCGTCCATAATTCTCAGCAAGACTTTAAAGCTGAGATGACCATTTGTGACAATAAGGGTGGACCTTGAAAGCAAACTGAGAAAGACAAATACTGTGTGATCTCTCTTATATGTGGAACCAAAAAACTGCTAGAAAAAGAGATCTCGTGGTTACCAGAGACAGAGGGTTGGGAGTGGCAGGAAATGAGCAAGGTGGTTAAAAGATATAAACGTCCAGTTGTAAGACAAGTAAGTGCTAGGGACACGATGCCCAGGCTGGGGACTGCGGGTCACCCTGCTGTACGCCTTAAACTGATACAGTGATAGATGTCATGTATTTTTTAATAAAGCTGGAGTGGCGGGGGCAGGGGGGCGAAGCTGAGATGGTCCTTAGAGCTTATCTAGTCAAACTTTACCTATTTTTCAAATAAGGAAACTGAGGCCATGGTCACACAGTTAGAGCCAGGATCTGACTTTTGCGCCCTCCCTCCCCAGGCCAGTACCCTTTTGCGATTCCACTCCTCCACTAAACCATAGATCAGTGGACAAATGAATATGGGTGCCATCTGTCCCTGTTCATGATTCTTCCTACGCATGGAGCAGAGGATGCCTCGGACCCTGGAGTGGGGATGAGGGTGAGGGTGGGGACCAGACCGAGGTTGCATCTTTTCAGAGCAACCTCTTCTCGTGCCCAGAAAAAGCCGCCCTACAACCTCAAGGCCTTCAACCTGCTCATCAGCTTTCCTGAGGCGTATCCACTCATGCCGCCCACGGTGATGTTCACGACCAAGATCTACCACCCCAACGTGGACAGCAGCGGCCGGGTTTGCCTGCCCATCATCAACAAGGAGAACTGGAAGCCTAACATCAAGATTAGCCAAGGTGAGGCTGGGCCTTGCCTGAAGGGTGGGGCTGATGCCGGGTGCGGCGTACGGACTGATTTTGAGTTAGAGCAGCCCAGAAGAGAGGAGATGAAAAATTGCAGGACTCAGCCAAGCCTGTCATCGGACAGAAGGGATGCCTCTTGAGATCCTAGGCTGGCTGACCTGCTCCTGCCTGTGTTCTTACACCTGGGCAGGTATGACAGAGCATCGTCACCAGGTTCATGGAAGAGAGAAGCAGCTGGGCTGTAGTGTAGAGGGAAGGGCTTGGGATGGGAAGGCCCGCTGCTCTATCTGTGGACCTCGGTGAAGGATTTGCTCCTTCCCGGGGCTCAGTGCCCTACATGACGGTTGAGGGGATTGGCCCCAAAATAATAACACACATCACTTAATTTAGCACGTTTGGCACTGTGCGAAGAGCTTCACACACCAGCTTCACTTAATCCCTCCAGCAACCCCACGGAACGGTGCTCTCATTAGCTCCGTTTAAGAGATGAGGACACTCAGGCAAATGAGAGGAGAAGCACTTGCCGAAGGTTGTACAGCTGGCAGGTGGCACACCTGGGACGCGATGCCAGGCTTGGCTGACTCTAGAGCAGCCTGTCGGGCAGAACTGTCTGCCGTGATGGGGATGTTCTATTGCTGTGCTGTCCGATTCCGTGGTCACTAGCTACGTGTGGCTCTTGAGCCCTTGACATGTGGCTAATGAGACTGAGGAACTAAATTTCTAATTGTAGTTCATTTTAATTCATTTAAATTTAGATACATGTGTGGCTAGAGTCCACCGTGTTGGACAGCGTGTCCCTTCGAGCCTTTAGGTGTCATCACTGTGCGCGATTCTGCCTCAGGACCCACTTGGGAGATCTTACCCTGGGAACGGGGCTCCTGCGGGGACGGGCAGAGCAGCCCTTGGATGAGCTTTGGGGGCTCTGGGAACGTTCTTAGCTCAGAACTGCGTGTTCGTGCCTGTGCACACGTGCCCGGGGCAACAGGTCACTGCTTCACACGTTCCCAAGGGCATCTGCAAAAGCTCAGAGCCATGGGCCAAGGGCATCTGCGAAAGCTCAGAGCCACAGGGCAGTAGGGGTGTCCAGTCTTTAGCCTCAGAACCTTTTTTCTCCAAATAAAAGTTTATTTGGAATCTTAATACCAAACAGAGGAAAATGGCATGGTTGTTAAAAGGGGAGCGGGACCCAGACACCCACTCATCCCACCGACCCCTCCTGCGGAAGTGCCTCTGAAGCCACAGAACGTAGTTTGAAAACCACTAATGGAACCAGTCAGGGCTTCGGGCATCATCAGCCGGGAGTGTGAGGGCATTTGATTTGGTTGTAGAGTCATCCCAAGCTATGGAATCTCCTTGGGGGTTTCCCAAGGAGTGCGTGTGTCTGTGCAGGGGGGTCCGGGAGTGAGCAGCCGCTGCCGCCTTCCCTGGGGTTTCTCTGTCTCTGCTGATGGTCTGATCCGGCCTCTCCGCAGTCTTGGAGGCCCTCAGCGTGCTGGTGAATAGGCCGGAACTGGAGCAGCCTGTGCGTGTGGAGCTCGCCGACCTGCTAGCACAGGACCCGGAGCTGTTCTACAGGGAGGCTGAAGAGTTCACCCTCAAGTTTGGAGAGAACCGGCCCTCTTAACTCTGCTTCCAATCCTCTATGCGTGCGTGATGGACACGCACGCATGGACTGGGGGCCAGAGCCCGTTTGTGGCCCATTCCCTGCTCATTTTTTTTCCTTCTTAGGTTATGTATGTAGTGTGTATGGACTCAGTCTCAGGTTCACCTGGCCACAGGTATGCTTTCCCACTCCCTCTCTCTGAGCCAGAGTCAGGCAGTTTAGGTTTGCAAAGTCACAGGCCAGCTCTCCAGCACTCTCTGACGGGGATCCTGGTCTCACTAGTCATTCTATCTTAGAGATGCAGGTCACCTTCCAGGCTGGCTCACAGGAAATGAGCCCAGCAGCCAACCAGAATCTCCCTGAGGCCCAGGCATGGGGGGGCGTGGGAGGGGTGGGAAGTGGGGAGTAGGGGTGAGAGGCGAGACACATGGAGGGAGTCACTTATGATTGGGCACTTGGTTGATGATGTGATTGAAATCAGCCAGGCTGCTGATAGATGTATAGTTTAGGTGCTAACCCTTTCTGTTCCAGTGATGAATCACTAAGTGGTGCATATGATCTCCATCCCAGAAATCTGACTACATGGTTTCAAAGCCACTTGCAGCCTCCTTAGGCTGCTCCGTACTGGGGGCCAAGCTTCGGGGTGGAGGTAGTGTCCCGTCCAGGAGCAGTCACGGAAACCATATGTCTGTGCAGCCATTAAAGTCTACGGCCATGCCACCCCAAGCGTGCCCGATCTCATCTGATCTCAGAAGCTAAGCAGGGTCGGGCCTGGTTAGTACTTGGATGGGAGACCACCTAGGAAGACCAGGTGCTGTAGGCTTAAAAAAAATAATAATAATAGATAATAATTTTAATTAATTAATTAAATTAAATTAAGTCACAGATGAATTGTGGAATCTGGCTCCATGTTCACTGAACGGATGGGGTGATTTCATCAGGAGAGGAGAAGGCTGGGGACTTAGCAGCCATGAACCGATGGCCTCAAGCCTCATGTAACTCCAGACATCCTGGGGCCACGAGGGACTAGGCCCTCCTGGCCAGAGGGGCCGTTAACGCATCCAGAAGGGTAATGTCCCCATTTTATAGTTGAGGGAACAGAGGCACAGTGGATTGCTTCAGTGGATTGCCAGGTCCACTCTGCCCGTCGGGGCAGGGTCCACACCTACTGCAGTGCCAAGCTGGCTGGTTTTCATTTTTGTGTTTTTCATGGCCTGTTCACGTCAGCACACATTCTCCGAGTGGCTGATAAAGCCAGACAGGATTGTTAGCAGGACATTATCATCAGCTCAGCGGTTCATCTCTAATGGGCAATGGAAAAATAAAAAACAAGCCAAAACATCAGCCAGAGTTGGAGGGATTAACTTAACCCAAAGGAAGAACTTTCTGGGTGCAGTGGTTCTAAGCTACTGGAAAAGTACCTGCTTTTAAGAGGCAGAATGTAGAGTATCTTTGAGCCAAAGAAATCAGCGTAGGCCCCACCAGCCTACTTCGGGTGAGATTTCTAGGGAGTCCTCGATTCCAGCCCCTGCCTTGGAACTCCCTAATCTGGGAGGAGTGTGGAAAGAGGGAAGAGAATTGGGGTAAGTGCCAGCGATGGCTCGCCATGAAGGATTTGTTTTTACTTTTGGCCACCACTTATCGAATACTTATGCGACAGGTGCCAGGTAAGGTTATTTTTCTTTTCGTGATCTCATTTAACCCTCGCAACACCTTCATGAGGTTTGGACTCCTGTTATCCCCATTCCGGTGGTAAACTGAGGCTCAGAGAAGTTAACTCACTGGCCCAAGGTCACACAGCTGGTTAGCAGTAGGACCCAGGCCATTGAACTTTCCCAAATGCCTCTCATGGTTGTTGAGAGGATTGTATCAGGTGAGCAGCCCCGGCAGCCGGAGTTTATTCCAGAGTGAGAGAGGTTCCTGGGTGGGGGAGGGAGGGCGTGCTGAGGGGCCAGACAGGATTTTACAAAAGTACTTTTAATGGTGCTAAGACCGGTGCCACTTGCCCTTTGCCCGAGCCCCGACTCTCCCGTCTCCATGGAGCAGAAGTGAGCCTCGGGGCCATGGCTGGCCAGCTGGGCGTCCTGCCCACCTCTGCCCACAGGCTGGGTCAGCTCATTTCTTCTTGGTCTTCACCAGTCCCTTCTGCACGAGGCTGCGATACAGCTCTTGGATGTAGGTGTAGACGCACTTGGAGTCGGGCACTGCCAGCCGTACCATATCATCCACCTCCAGCAGCTGGGCACAGTCGGCCAGTTTCCTGGGAGGCAGGGGTGGGGCGGGGTGAGGAGCAGAGAGCCAAGGGCAAAAGACATGGGAGCTAGGGGAAAGGCAGGGTGGGCAGCTCGGCAAGGACGGATCGTGTGTGTTGGAGACGGGACGTCACCCAGGCCAACCATCCCACTGTACAGGTGAGGGAATGGAGGCCTCGACCGTTAAAACTCAAACTCGGCTTAGTCTGATCCCCAAGCTCGCATTTCCATTGCACTGTGTTCTCATATGGGAGCGAGATCCTCTGGTCTCTAGTTCTGCATTAACCCGCCCCTTCCCCATGCTCCCGGCTTTGTCCTCCGGAGGGCCAGGCCCCTCAGGAAGAGCTTAAAGGACAGAACCCCGGTCCTAGCCAGAGTGCTGGCTTGCAGCTGCCCCATCTCCGTCTCCATTCGGTCTCTGTGTATTTATTGAGAGAATTCAGTGCTGAACAAAACCAAAACTTCTTGCTCTCGTGTTACCAACATTCTCGTGGTGGGAGACAGTAATCAAACCCGTGACATAGACGGCACATCAGATGGTGAGAGGCGCTATGGAGCAAAATGAGGCAGGAAAGGGAGGCAGGGTACATTCCCGTATTGTGGGTGTTTTTAACAGGGTGCTCAGGGAAGGTCAAAGAGAATAAATCCGGGGAAAGAGGATCCCAGGCAGTGGAAGCAGCGTGTGCAAAGGCCCTGAGGCAGGCCTGCTTGATGTGACTGCATGGGAGTTAGCCCCACGTCCTCTTTCTCTAACTTCCCGGCTGCCCTTTGGGGCGCCGTGCCACTCCTGGCTTCGGTAAGGCTGACAATCTGAATTAACCGCTGGCGGGGCCTCGCTACCCTGTGCCGGGCACTTTATCACGTGCTTCCGCCTGAACCGTCTCATTCACGCCTACCCTCTGCCCTCAACTGGAGGGCAGAAGAGGAACTGGAGACTCAGTGGTTTGGTGATTTGCCCAAGGTCAAAGTGAGGGACACAGCTGGGACTCTACCCCAGGCTGGCCTGACACCTTTGGCATCCTTGCCCTGGAGCCAGGTCCCGGCAGTCCCGGCCTGCCAGATCGCCATGGGCACTGGCAGTAGGAGAAACCAGCGGAAATCCTCTCTCGGGGCCGAGACAGCTGGGCCGAAACCCAAGCCTCACTGGCCTGGGCACAAGGGAGAGGACCACAGGCTGGAGGATTTCGAAGAATGGGCCAAGCTCCCTGGAACCATTGCAGTGATCTTGGCTCCTGTGGGCCCTGTCCCTCCACCCTGGACAGGCAAAAGCTTCATTCCTATTGGCCCTGCGGAGCGGGTCTGACTCCTCCAGCAGCACGGCTGATCGAGCCCACGGGGGCTCCAGCACCGGCTGCTCCCCTCCCTCATCCCAGGACTCCAAGGAATCAGAGGACAGTTCTAGAACGGGCAGTGGGGTGCGATGGCCAAAGCAGGGGCTCCCTTACTCTGCACACTTAATCTTCACGCCAACCCCTAAGAGAGGTGAAGTCAGCTGCTGAGGGTCAGAGAGCTGGACAGGAGGCAGGATTCAAACCCAGCACCTCAACCTCTATTCTCCACCCTCCAGCTCCACGGTCCCCACCATGTCCTCCCCTTTTCACTGCTGCCTGATGCCTCCTGTCAGCCTGTCATTATCACTGACCATTCCTTCCGCCTTCTTCTGGCTCTGCCTGGCTTGGAACCAAGGCAAGGCAGCCACGGGACGATGACCTGTGCCCCATGGGACAGGGACATCTGGTCAGGGTGGAGCCACATGCCCTTTGATGTTCACTTGGAGCTCTCAGTCCCAACTCGGAGTCCACTTGCAAATCCCGGTTCTGCCACAGCCCTCCCGTACGACCCCAGGGTGTCACATAACCTCTCCACTTGTGTCCACACTCTAAGATCACTGTCAGCATCGAGTAGGATGCTCCAAGGAGAGCACTTAGCAGAACGCCTGGCAGCTAATCCCTCTCTATTCCGGGGCTTGTCATCAACACTAAAGGTGTTTCTGAGCCCAGAGCAGGACATGTGCTCCTGACCCTCTTAGCCGCCCACCCCCGGGGCACTCATCCCTTCCCCGGGCAGGACCCTGTGAAACTGGGAGGAGTCTTCTGGAACGGCAAGCCTGGTGGTGCTCTTGGGCCCTTTAGACATGCCTCCAGGGCCATCTTGGGAAGGGAGGTTGGGCTCTGAGCTCCAGGAACCCCTCCCAACCTAAAAATCTGTTTTAATCTGTTTTGTATGTTGGGCATTCGCTTAATATTTGGTTTGAGGAATCTGCTGAATAAAAACAAAATACCGTCTGAAAAGCACAGATCAATATTCAATCCTCTCCTTCTGCCGATGGGGACACACAGGCCCAGAGAGGAGAAGGTTGCTGCCCCAGGCCGCCCTGCAAGTTGGTGGCCAGGCCTGGACTGGACCAGAGGACTCAGCCTCCCAGGCCAAGGCACAGCTAGCATCCCAGGTGGCTTCTCCCCTGTCACAGGTCTTTAGAAATGCACCCGGAGCCGCCCTCATTGGCCGTTGCCCTCTGCACCGTCCTGTCTCTACCAAGAAGCCCAGTAGCTTCTCTCTGGGGCCAGAAGAACCGGGGCTCCCTGCATGAACTCCTTGGGGGCCCGAAGGCCATCGAGGCGTTTGGGCCTCGCAGGTGGGTAGAGATGGAGGTCTCCGGCCGAGGCTGGTTTCGGTGCTTTGCTGGTGAGAGAGCCTCTCCCTTCTCCACCAACCGGAAGTCTCGTCTTTGCCTCTCAGGACCACACTGTTCCTCACGTCCCTCCTGCCTTTCTAGAAACTCCCCTTTCTCCATCCTGTGTGCTCCACCCGAGCACACAGCTATGTGAATCTCAACAATAAAACCTCCTCCAGGTTCCAAAGCAAATAATAGTTATCATAACAGCTGTGATATCATTCGTTATAATACAGGAACAGCTATTAAGATTTTTTGCCACAAATTAGATACTGTTATAGGGTGCTTGCTTACTTAGTTCCTTAATTCTCACAATAGCCCCGCAAAAGAGGAAACCTCAGCCCATTTTAATGATCAGAATATAGAGGCTCTATCTATGGCCACCCCACCCTGAATGTACCCGATCTCGTCTGATCTCGGAAGCTAAGCAGGGTCAGGCCTGGTTAGTACTTGGATGAGAGAATATGGAGGCTCAGATCTGTTGGTGAAGGAGCCTAAGATCACGCAGCCGACAAACAGCTGAGTCTGAGTCTGACCCTGACCCTGACTCTCTGTACCACCCTGTCTAAAACAGCAGATCCGACCCGCCTCTCCTCTGCTGGCACTGTCTTTATGGCACCTGCTGGCACTGTCTTTATGGCACCTGCCCCTGGCACTCTATTTCACGTGCGTGTGTGTTTATGATCTCTCTCTCTTTGGAGCATAAGCCATGGCGAGCAGGGATTTTACCGGTCTCACTCACTGGCCATCAAACACTGTTGGTTACCCCAATGTGTGGCCGCAGCCCCCTCCCCAAGCGCTGTGCGTGAGGCACTGGGCTTAGGCGCCCCGAGCCCCCACCGGCCCTGCCGTCTGCGGCTGCGGCTTACTCTGCTGTGGAGAAGGCCAGGGTGAAGTTGTGTCGGCGCTCTGCGGGGTCCAGCCCGGCGTAGTCGAAGGCATCAGGGAAGAACTTGTGGATGAGGGCGCAGAAGGCCATGCCGCTGCTCCAGCTGGAGGAGAAGTTCTGGATGTCCACGTGCTGCGGGCGGGCGGACCGGAGCGGGCCTCAGTGAGCCTCGGGCTGTGGGGCCTGGGCTCGGCCAGCTCTGGGCCTCCCATCTGCTCAGACCCTGCACTGCCCTGCGGCCCTGGGGAAGGGTCCCTGTCCCGTGCCCACCTCGTAGTTTCTTGTCATGGCCCGGCACCACTCTAAGAGCATGTTCTTGACGCTACCGATGGCCGCCCCGGCTGCCTTAGTGTTACGGAACAGGGCCGTGGGGCCCGAGGCTGCCCTGTGAGGGGAGGGATGGAGAAGCCCAGGCCAGAGAGGTGGGAGGCCGTGGGGGGCCCCCTCAAGGAGGAGCCCCAGCCCCAGGCCCTCTCCCCCCTCGGCCTGGGCTGTTACCACCACCCCTCAGGCCTCCCCCAGACCCGCCATGGTTCCCGGAGAAAGCCCAGCCCAGCCCAACCAAGGCTGCATCCTACCCGCCAAACTTGTCCACGATGGCTTTGCGGTTCTGTGCACGGGCCCCTCGGGGCCGGGCAGGGGCTGACACCCTGCGTTCCGGCGCTTTCTCCTTCTTCTTCTCCTGTGGGGGCGGGGGCTCCGTGGGACTCTGGGGCACCTCGCTGGGCGAAGACTCACTACGTGGAAAGGTTCAAAGACATGTAAGAGGGTCTGGGACTAGCCAGTACAGGGTGTAGGGTGGGGGCGGGGCTGGCCGGGGTGTGGTCTGAAGAGGCATGCACAGTTGTGGCACCCACTTCCTCCAAGGGGCACACACTTCCTCTGTGCCAAGCACGGGGAGAGGGCTGAGAAGGAAAAATGAGGCTCAATCTAACTTGGGGAGCATGTGGTCTGGTGGGATGTGTGGGCAGGACCAGGACAAGTCCGAGGTCTGACCAGAGTTAGAATCCTGGCTTTGCCTCTTACTTGCTGTGTGACCTTGGGATTGTCATGTCACTTCTCTGAGCCTCAGCTTCCTCATCTATAAAATAGGGACCACAATACCTACCTACGAGGTGGTTCTAAGGCTTGGGTAAGAAGGGGAATGGACAGCGCCCCGCTGTGTCTGTCACGTAACTGCCTGAGTGCTCAGTGACTAGTCACTGGTTATCTTTCCCCAAGAAAGTGACACGGAGGCGGATTTCCGGTCCAAATAAAGGAAGATTCTTCTAATGGCAAGAATAAAGCTCTCAATTGATCTCGCACCCGCCAGGCACCAGGCCCTGTGCTAGGTGCTTTGCACACGTTATGTAATGTAAGCCTCGCAATAATCCCGTGAGGGAACCACGGTGACTGCACCCACGTCACAGATGAGGAGCGGCCGAGTGACATGGCCAAGGTCACACAGCTGGTAAGCGGCAGAGTCCTCGTCCAAACTCAGGCTTTCTGCCCGTGCTCTACGGATGGTGCTGAAGCCTGGAAGCATGCTGAGCGGCAAGATGAGGGTCCCTGTAAGACCTGTCAGGACGCCGAGGGGCGTCAGCCGTGAGCGAGAGGTGGACCAGGTGTGCCGCACACGCCCTTGGCTCTGGTTGCTTTGGTTTCCTGGGCTCTGCCCTGGGAAAGGGCCTGAACGCCAGGAATTCTGGAACGTCTAGAGGTCAGGTGCTGGGGAGGCCCAGGCTCAGGGGAGGGCAGACTTCGAAGGGAGCAGGTGGTAGGGGGACCTGGCACCGGGGCCCCGGGGTTGGACATTACCTGGCTGAAGGACTGGTCTCTCCAGAGGCTACAGTGTCTGGGCCCACCCCATCTGGAGGAAAGGAGCAGGAGGGAGGGAAGTGGGGCCACCAGTGACGGCGACGTGCTCCCTGCCCGCCCCTTGGGGGTCGCCTCTGCAGCAGCCCCTGGGCTCCTGGGCTCCTAGGCTCTGACTCACCTGGGCTAAGGCTGTGGCCCTCCTCCGTGGGGCTCTCAGGCCACTCCTCGGGGGAGCTGGGGGTCACCCCTGCCCCTTCCTCTGACTCTCTCTCCACACTCTGGTCCTGCTCTTCATTGGGACTGCCTGGCTTCTGGAACAAACGTGATCCGTGTGAGCATGCAGTCACACAAGAGCCTGCTCAAGGCTTTGTGAAGGCTTCAGAACGATCTGGAAGGCAGCCTGAGACCACAGTGCTGCACCCCGCTCCCCGGGCTCTTGATATCAGTGGGAGGAAGACTGGCCTTTCCCCAAGGAATAAAGCAGGGGGCCTGGGGACTCCAGAAGGGGGTGGGGCCCCCTCCCACTGCTGCTCCGCCTCACTCACCTCTGCCTCTTCCAGGTCGCCCTCCTGTGGCTCGGTCTCGGCCCCGGCCTTGGCCTCGGCTTCAGGAGCAGCCCTCCTCTCGGAGTCCGACTCGGCCTCTGGGGCACCGGCCTTCTCCTGGGCTTCGGCCTTGGGCATCTCTGCCCGGTGGCTCTCCTCCTGAGAGGCCGCCGTGGCCTCTGGCTCCCCAGCAGCCTGCTTTGGCTCAGCCTTGGCCTCGTCACCCACCTTGCCTTTCTCCCCGGCTTCGGGCTCGGCTGCTTTCACACCAGCCTTCTGCTTCCCAGAGGCCTGCGCTGCCTCCTCTTTCCCCTCAGCCTGCTTGGGTTCAGCTCTGTCCTCTTCTTTCCCGTCACTCAGCTCCCGAGGAGCAGCTGTGGTCTCTTCCTCTCCATCGTCCTTCTCTGGAGGCTCGGCCTTCACCTTGGGCTCCACCTCTACTTCACCCAACCCATCGGCTTCCGCCTGGCATTCAGCTGCCACGCCATCCCCGGCTAGAGCTCTTTCCTGCCTTCCTGCCCCATCGGGAGGCCCCTCTGTGATGGTGCTCACCGCCGTGCCTTTGGCCTCCCCCTCTGCAGAGGCTCCACCTCCCAGTGACCCCGGAGTTCCTGCGGTTGGGGAGACAGTGGCCCCATCCTCAGAGGGTTTCTCTTCCTTCTGCTCCATCTCTGGGAAGAGAAGACAGGCCGACCCGGTCATGCTCCGTGTTTGCGTGAGATGAAGGCCCGCCCTCAGACAGCACTGGCCTGGAGTCTGGAGGCCTGTGGTTCGGTTCTGGGTCCCCCCTACTTGGACATGTGACCCGAGCACCCGCTTTCCTTGGGGTGAAGTGAAGGGGCAGAGGGCTGCTCCCCCAGAGGTGGGGTGAGGGCCCCGCCGACTCGAGGTTGGGTGGCATTCACCTCCCGGCCCCCCGCAGGTTGTGACTGGGGCCACAGAACGTTAGGTCGCATGATGCCTTTTCGAGGATTTTGCCTCTTGGATCAAGACAATGAGGCGGCTACAATGCCATAGTGGCATCCAGCAAAACCTGTGGAGCAGGTGCTACTCTCCCCTCTGAATGGAGGTGGCTAGCCTCGGACTCAGCCCAAAGCAGGCAGGAGCGTCAAGACAGAGTCTAGTAATACTGTTTGGTCTCCATTGTATTTATTTTTAGTTACTTTCTATTTCTGGCCAATGATACTGAGTTTCTATTTCTAATAGTGATATAAAGTTTCGTTTAAAAATACATGTATTGGTCTACAGCCATGCCACCCTGCACGTGTCCAATCTCATCTGATCTTGGAAGCTAAGCAGGGTCGGGCCTGTTTAGTACTTGGATGGGAGACCACCTAGGAATGCTGGGTGCTGTAGGTGTTAAAAAATAAAATTAAAAAGTGAACAAAAAAATAATAAAAGTACATGTATGGAATTTAAAAATCAGCTAATTCAGAGAAAGGTATTCAGGAAAGCAGAATGCAGGTGGTACAGATGTCGCTAAATCATGGAAGTGGTGGAAAAATGCCTGAAATTTGGGAAAGCCTGGGCCAGCTCGTCTCTGGGGCTCTGGCATCCTCTGCCAGCCTCTGGTTCTAGGAAAAGGTGGGCCTGGGCATGGAAGACTTTCTGTTGGTGAAGAATAGAAATGTTCTCTCCCTAATCTCTGCAGGGAAACCTGACACCCCCACCCCAACTGCTTGCGGGTGGCAGGAGTGGGGGAGATTACGACACCCTAACTTGGGGTTTCCTATTCAAGTACTGTATCTACTCTAGGATCTAAGAAAACAGGTGGGTGGGGGGACAGGGCCAGCTCCTGAATCCCCTTGCCCTTCTCGGGGGTCTGTTTACAGAGAAATGAATCCCCAAATAGTGTTCAGGGCATGACTCAGGCAGAAAGAAAAGTAGACACTCCTGTCACTGGCTAAAAATACCTCCTGCCCTCTGCAGTGCCATCTTTCTGGGCGACAGGGCACCTGGGTAATTGGGACAGAGGCAGGAAGACAGACAGATGAGGGCCATGGCTCTATCCTGCCACTGATGTGGGTCCTACTGCCCCTAGACCAGAGTCCTGGGGTGCCTGGATTCGGTGTTCCCACTGTTTCCTGGGAAGCAGGCCAGGATTTGCAAAGAGGCTCACGCTGTCCTCCAGCTCCGCCCCTCCTGCCAGGGCCCCTTCGCAGTTCAGCACGCATTAGAGCTAGAGGGCAGCAAATGAGCCAGGACTTGGAATGCACATCAGCAGGGAGCCAGGAGGCCACGAAGCTGGCCTTGACCACTGTCTCCCAGTCACTCACACTAAGACCTGAGCAAGTCCCTTTGCCTCTCTGGGCTTCAGTTTCCACTGGCAATGACAGGATTGGCCTTGATCAGGTTTTCCAAACTGTGTTCTGTAGAAAACTAGGGTCTCCTAAGACATTAACAGGGGCTCGGGGGAGGGGATTTATTCTCTGGCTAAGATTGTTCCAGAAAGAACATACTCTTTACCCTTTTAGAAATATTCTTCGTTAGCAGTTAGATACCCCGCAGTAGAGAAATCTTAACTTTGCTTAGCCTTATTTAACACACTTTCCTCCACACCTGTTTGACCATGAATTATTACTATCATTATTTTTTGCTTTCTTTCCTTTTTTGACCTGAATGACCCACACGACCCCTTCCTGCCCTGCGCTCTTGTTTGGAAGACGGTGTGGAGCAGTGGGAGGCTTCCTACGATGGGATCCCAGCTCCCAGAGTTGACTAGCTGTGTGACCTTGAGCAAGCTACCTGCCTTCCCGGTGTCTTGATTTCTGGAGGTAAAAATAGGTCTCACTGCAGCGGGGTGGCGGGAGGTTCGAAAGCCAGTGAACAGGAAGTACTTTGAGGCGTACCTGGCCTGGAGGGAGCTCTCAGTGCACATCGGCTCGTACGGCGTGGGTTGGCCTCTGCCTTGCCTTGTGCCAGGTTAAGGCCCTGACCCAGCCGTGAGGGCGTTTAGTTAGTAAGACAAGGCAAAGAGAACGGAACGCCAGGAAGTCGATAACAAGCCCTTTCTATACCTCAGAATGCGGTCGTGATTGGCTTAGACATAGCAGAGTGCTGCAACCATCTTTTCTTTCATCTACATGCTACACGCTTAGCGTGTCGGAGGGGAAGGGCAGGTGCGCGCGCACACACACACTCACACTCACACGCGTATGCACGCACACTCCTTGGCCATCTTGCTTGTTCATCACCTCAGCTTTCCACCCTCCAGGCTTGTCATAAATAGACAAGGAGTGAAGAAACTCAGAACGCTCAGCAACCAGGATAACACCCCCACCCCCAGCATTCACAACTCTAGAGCAGTTTACAGCTCTCACTGCAGTGCCCGCTTCACCTCGCTCGCTCCCTCCCGCCCCCCGCCCCCAGCCCCCCAATCCTAGAGAATAGGTGTACAGATTAGGAATTTGGAGCTGGGAGAGTTAAAGTCCCTTGACTAAAGTCATAGGACAATTACATGGCCAGATCATTCCTAGAACCCCTGACGACCAGTCTAGAGCCTGTGCCAAAGATGCTACTCCAACCAGGTCCTCAGCCAGTGTCCATTAAAAGGCTTCTGCCCAGAGCAAGGGGACCCCTGGTTGGGGAGGACAGACAGTCATGTCTCAGGAATTCAGCTCTCTCTCTTCTAAGGGCACAGTAGGCCCTCTCCTTCCTTCGTTCCTCTCCACTTTCCTTCCTCCTTCCTTCCCCAGGAAGCCCTCGTCCCGTCCCTGTTTCGTGTCTGAGGCAGCACTGCAGACAGCTCCTCTCTCCCTCTCTCCCGGCTCTTGGCAGCAGACCCAAAGGAAAGGAACCCAGGAGCCCGAGTTCCAAGCCCCAAATAGTATAGATGACATTCGATGGTTCTGCTGACACCTCCAGATCCGCTGTCACCCCATCTGTCTTCAGGTGGTCCTGAGGTTTCTACTGTCTTTTGCCCCAGCCAGGGACCCTCCCTGGGAGAGGCCACCCTTAACTGCTTGGGGAGTCTGTCTTCCTACCCAGCTGGACTGGTGAGACGCTCTACCCTGTCAGGTCCCTGTCAAGTCCTCTGCAAGGTGGCCACCAGCAGATTGCTCTGTAGGTGATCTCAAGCTGCTCAGCACTCCAAGGCTGGGTCCCTGAGTCTGGCCTCTAAAGACAGTTGACATAGTAGTGGAGAGAATTAGAAAAAAGTCTGGATTTCTCCAACTGTGGGTCCCCCCGGCTTGAAGGCTCCCACCCTTGGAAGGTGGGAGAGGAGTTGGCAGATGGAGTAGGCGGGGGAGGGGCTTAGAAAGGGGCCCAGGGCTTCTCCTACCTGTGCGGCCTCTGCCTTCGGACTTGGGAGCTGTCTCCTTCTTCTAGCTGAGCGGCCTCACTTCTGGGCTGCCTTTAAGCCCCAGAGGCCTCTAGCCCCCAGCTCCTCCGTCCCTGTCCCCCCTCTACCTTCCTCCCTCCTTCCACTCCACCCCACCCCCCACTTCAGGAGCCTTGGGCCTCAGAAGAGCATTGTTTACACCCTGTTGGTACAACACTCTCCTTGGCCTGGGAGGCTCGGGTTTCCCACGGAGACCTGACAGGTGGTACCTTTCAATCATAGCACGGCCGTCCCTCTCACGCTGACCCCAGCAGCATGCATCCTGTGGTCATCTTTCTTCTCAATGTACTTGCCTGGCCCTGGAGACCTGAAAAACCATCTGCGGGCCCATCTGGATGGTCACCAGCCCTCTGGCCTCCCCTGTTCATCCAGAGCGCAG
Source organism: Pteropus medius (assembly GCF_902729225.1). NCBI lineage: Eukaryota > Metazoa > Chordata > Mammalia > Chiroptera > Pteropodidae > Pteropus > Pteropus medius. Next base: position 4,042,563 of record NW_024356248.1, read on the forward strand.
GCGAGGCCTCCTTTGCTCCCCAGTCCCCTTGTTTCTTTAAATAGCCCCTTTTACTCTTCCTCAGACAAAAGCGGCTGCTGAAGGGTGGGCTAAGGGGGGAGGCGCATGGGACAGCTGCAGACTGGACCCAGGGAGGGTTGTCTCTCGGCGTCCACGGGACAGAGAGGCATGGTGGGGGGCGGGGTAATGAGGAGAAGATGGATCGCTAGGTTTAGTCTAGAAAATCCTAAGCCGAGTTCTATTTTGAGTGAAGTGACTGGTACAGCAGTAGGCTCTGTACAAATTTTTGTACTAAATGGAGATTTTGCTCAGAAAAAACAAACAAACAAATCTTCACCTTCTCTACGTGTCCCGTGGTCTAAGAAAGGCACCACTGTTGCAGAATGTGTGCAGGGGACACCCCCCACCACTTGGGGAGCCTGTGACTCCCCCAGGCCCCTCCTCCATGTCCCCAAACTCCAACCGCACTGGCCTCCTTCCGGTTCCTCAGATAAATGGATTTCTTTCCACACTCAGGACTGTAACCTTTTTGATTCTGGTCTTTGCAAGACTGGCTCCTCCTCATCCTCCTGCTCTGAGCTCAGATTTCATTTCCTTAGAGAGGGCTTCATGGCCTTTGGTTCCTCATCATCGTTTCAACCTGTTTTATTTTCTTCACAATATTTATTTGAATCCAAAATTACCTTATTCATTTCCTTATTATCTAACTCTCTCACTAGACTCGAAACTCCATGAAGTAGGGTCTTTATCTACTCTGCTCATGGCTATAGGCCCGGGAACTAGCAAATTAACTGGTTCATTTGAGTTGCTTGATAAATATATATTGAATAAATGAATTAGTTAACAGAAATACGGAATTAGAACTTGGGGATCTGTGTTTGGGGATGATTTGAAAGCGAAGGTTGGGTACCAGTGGTTGAATAGTCCAATATTGATGGTTGCTGGCTGGCTCTAGTATGAAGATGTCTTTTTCGCCCATCTAGAATTTATCTGCTCAAGATCGGTGAGCTTTTCCATGTATCTCTCTGGTCTGCTGTCCTTTTTAAAAATTAAAACTTATTTCTCTTCTTGCCCTACTGCCATTAGGCACTGCAAACAGCAAAAAATAAAACCGTTGTATCACTCATTACAACTTCTCTTAGACAATTCATGTATTCATTGATCAAATGATTTTTGAACACCTAGTACGTGCTGGGAATACAGCAGTGAACACCAGATCTTAGAGCTTACATTTTGTATGGGGGAGATAGAGAGTAAGCAAGTCAATAAACAGAATATGTCATGTTAGATGGTGATAAGTTCTAGAGGGAAAAATGAAGCAGAGAAGAAGATGAGGAAATGTTTTATCTGGGGGCCGCGGGTGATATACTTAGAGGGGCCAAGGAAGGCATCCTTGAGAAGGTGATATTGGAGTGAAGACCTGAAGGAAGTGAGAGAGTGAGGCATGCAGTTATCTGGGGAGAAAGCCTTCCAGGCCGAGGGAACAGCAAGTGGAAAAGTGGGAGTGCTTGGTGTGTCTGATGGATAGAAGGGTGGCCAGCATGGCTGGGGCAGAGTGATGGAGCTGGAGGATAGTGAGAGATAAAAGGCAGTGGGGGGCCGAGTCATGTGGGGCCTTAGAGGCCTTTGTAAGGACTTCGGCTTTTGCTCTGTGATTGGAAGCCCTTGGAGTGTTTTAGGTTGCCAAGTGACATGAGCTCACTTTAGTTCTTAACAAGATCACTCTGGCTGCTGTTCTGAGGATCGCCTGAAGGGGGAGAATGAATGAAGTGGGCAAAACCAGTGAGGAAACTATGACAATAACTCAAGTGCGAGATGATGGTGGCTTGGACCTGACAGTCAGCAGCGGAGGTGAGACGTGGTGAGGAACAGCAATGGTGGATAACAGTGACTAAGACTGTGCCGGCTTTCTCTTCCAGGTCACGGAACCACCATTCCGTTAAAGCCCTTGACGTTCTTATTCTCTCATCTCCTGCTCATCTCAGGGGAGTCCACACCTCTCATGAGTGGTCAGGGCCCACATGGGGAGATAGATCCTGGGCGACAACCCCGTATCCCTTCCTCAGAGATGAGGTCCCATCCAAGAGGACTGACCATGGGGAGTCACAAATACACAACTCCCCTTGGGGAGGCTGTGAGGCTGGGAAGGGACAGATGGCAGGATAGAGTGAGAGGCCAGAGCTTCAGCATAGGGCTGACAGGGGTCAGCGTTTCGGATGACGTATCTGGACTCCAGAGACCTTGGAAGGCGGGAGCTATGCAAACTGTCTTTTACAAGAAGAATCTTAACAGGAACAACTGGAGATTCCACTTATGGGTCTTCGAATCCCCAATGATATAAATACAGGAAGGAAAAGACACAGTCTCATAGACAATAATGATAATAATGTCATCATCAGTAAGAACGATGATTTCCCAAGTACCGGGGGGAGGGGGAAATGAGGAGCTGCTGTTCGAAGGGTCTAAAGTTTCAGTTATTCAGGATGAATAATTTTAGAGAGCTGCTGCACAACATTATGCCTAATTACCAATAGTATATCGTGCACTTAAAAATGTTAAGAGGGTAGATCTTATGTTAAGTGTTCTTGCCACAATTTAAAAAACAAAACATTTTTGAGTCTACGGCCATGCCACCCTGAACGAGCCCGATCTCGTCTGATTTCGAAAGCTAAGCAGGGTCGGAAGCTAAGCAGGGTCGGGCCTGGTTAGTACTTGGATGGGAGACCACCTAGGAAGACCAGGTGCTGTAGGCATAAAAAGAATAAATAATAATAATAAAAGGGATTGTAAATTGACAAGGTCCTTGCAATCTGTGAGGTCAACCAAGGGTTGCCTCGCCTAAAAAAAAAAAAATAACATTTTGAGAAATTGGGGGGAATTGAGTATGTGCATTATATGACATTAAGAAATTACTAAAATTTTGAGAGTGTGGAAATAGCATTGTGGAAAAAAGACTTGATCTGATAGAGATAAAAATAGATGAAAAAATATGGCTAAATGTTAACAATTGTTAAAATCTAGTGATGGGTATATAGAAGTTCAATACACTGTGCTCTCCACTTTTCTGTACATTTTAAATTTGCCCTAACAAAAGTCTAAAACTTAAAAAAAAATAAGAACAGTGATTTCTTTTTATTGAACATCTACCATGAACTAGGTGCTTTAATTACATTACCTTTTTTTGTTTGTTATCTTTTTTTGCAATGATTTTTAAAACTTTTGCTTTTGAAATAATTGTAGGCTTTCAGGAATTGCATAAATAGTACAAAGAGGTCCTTGTGCACCCTTCACCTAGCTCTACTAAAGGTAAATTTTACATAACTATAAGCAATGAAGGAAATTGGCACAATTTGACACAATTGGTACAACTGACATTGGCACAATGGTGTGCATAGTTCTATGGCATCTTATCACATGTGTAGATTCAGGTAACCACCTGAATAGAGAACCATTGTATCACCATAAAGATCTCCTTTGTGCGATGCCTTTGTAGACACACCTCCTTCCTTTCCCCCATCAGCTCTAACCCCGGGCAACCATTAATCTCTTCTCCATCTCTACAATTTTGTCATTTGGAGAATGTTATTTAAATGACATTATACGATATTCAACTTTTCATTTCACTTAACAAAAACCCCATCTAGGAAACAGATTCTTTTTGTAAGAACCCATGTCTTTTTTTTTTTTCATAAAATTTCTTCATATTCTACAATATGTTGACTATATTTTCAAAAGCCAAAACCAGGGCAACATATGTCCGCTAAAACATATGGACAATAGTATTCATAGCAGCATTATTAATAATACCCTCAAACTGGAAACAACCCCAAAGTCCGTCAATAGGAGAATGAATATACAATTAAATGCTAAACAGCAATAAAAAAGAATAAATAAAAAAGAATAAAAAAGAATAAATGCTAAACAGCAATAAAAAAGAATAAATTCTCCGTCAATAGGAGAACGAATATACAAATAAATGCTAAACAGCGATAAAAAAGAATAAATTAAATGCTAAACAGCAATAAAAAAGAAAAATACAAAACAATATAGATAAAATCTTACAGACATTACACTGAGCTAAAGAAGCCAGGCACAAAACAGAAAATAATATATAATTCCATTTACAAGAACTTCATGAAGGCAAAACAGGTGGTGATAGAAGTCAAAATAGTGGTTAATTGTAAGAGAGGGGGTATTAAATGGGAAGGAACATGAAATAACTTTTCATGGTTATATTCTGGAAGTACTTTGTATCTTGATCTGAATGGTGCTTATAGGAATGAATATGTATTTTAAAATTAAATGCAAGATTCATGTATTTTATAGTTTACTGTATGAATATTATTTATACCTCAATTTTAAAGTATCAGGAAACAGGGATTAACAAAGATGAGTCCTTAGAGCAGTAATGAGGCCCAGTGTTGAACATCTTTCTTGGACAATTAGGAAAGCATATGTGACCGACCGCATAAAGTGTCCAGCCCACCTTCTTCAAAGGGCAGCATGTCTAACAGAAGTTGAATAAAGCATAAGTGTACATGTCTCCTCTTTCTACAAGCAGGAACCGTGCCTCTTTGCAACCCCAGAGAAAGTGCAGTGACCTGCATGCAGGCAGCTGTAGTCACACAAAGTTTCTTGGAGCACTGGTTCCCAAACTTGGTTGCAAAAAGGAAATTATGTACTATTTATGAAACTTTCTGTAAACCTATAATTATTTCAAAAAAAAGTTTTAAAAATCATTACCAAAAAAAGCACAACGTCATTAAAGCCCCTTAGTCCATGGGAGATGCTCAATAAAAAGAAATCATTGTTCTTATGTTTTTTAATTTTTAGACTTTTATTAGGCCAAATTTAAAACGCACGGCAAAGTGGCAAGCACAGTATTTTGAACTTCTATATACCCATCACCAGGATTTAACAATTAACATTTAGCCATATTATCTTCATCTGTTTTTATCTCTAAGTCTTTTTTCCAGTGTCATTTTCACTCTCAAATTTCTAAATGTCATCTAATGCACATTAATGTACATCTAATTCATCTGGGGAGTTAAAAAATTTACTGATGTCTATGGCCAAGCTACCCTGAACATGCTTGATCCCGTCTGATCTCCAGTTGGGCCTGGTTAGTACTTGAATGGGAGACCACCTAGGAAGACCAGGTGCTGCATGCATTAAAAAAAATAAAAATAAAAATAAAAACTTACTGATGCCTGAGTCTTACTCCCAGAGATTGATATGTTATGAGGTGAGGGACTGGGCATCGGGATTTTTAAAAGCGTCTCAGGTGACCTTAACGAGCAGCACACACGGAGAACTACTGTTTGGGGACCTACTGTTTGGGGGCCTTCTTCTTGCTCCACGCCTGATTTGTAACCTGGCGTACCTCTCCGGGGGTGGGGACCAGGTTCTTTGAGCTCTGACGCCCTGCCCCTTCTACAGAACCAATACACTCAATCCTCTTGGGGACAGCCCCAGAGATTTGACAACCGGGCTGCAGGCGATCTGTACTCCACCCAAACCTCTATGATATTTGGGTGTCCTCTCTAGCATTTGCAAGTCGCCTCCACCTTCAGCTAGGGCCCGCGGCTCCTTCTCTATGGTAGCCGATTTCCCAGCGCCGCCTCGTTGGTACTTCGTTCCGGAAGCGAGTCTGTATCAGAGAGGAGGCGGGACTTCCCTCCCGGAAGTGACCCCACGTGCTTCCGCTTTGCCCTACCTGGGTCTTGCGTAAGTTTCTAGCGTTTACCTGAAGTTGGGGACACCGGGGGCATTGTGACCGGCTTCGGGCCGTGGTGAGTGACCGCTAACATCAAGGTGACCCTGACGATGGCGCCGTCATTTCTGAGGTGCAGCCCCAGGTCCGGGGCCCGGGCGCATTAATTACGCGTATGATCGAACTCTCAGGGCCTCGGAGGTTCAGGCCCAAGGTTTAGCGTGTTTTCGTACCCGTCTTTCGATTTTCTCCTGGATAGAAGTTATCTAGAGGCAATGGGCATCGGGGTCCCAGGGCTAAATTTCCAGCCCCGCTGTCGACGTGCTGTGTGACCTGGGGCTAGGCAGTGTTCTCCTTTGGGGCCTCAGTTTCCACATCTGTGAAATGGGGTGGTTGAATTCAGTGAGGTTAGTGGCCCCCGCCAGTCTGATGCCCTTTGCTGTCTCCTCATACGCTAGCCCCTGGGTTGGGAAAGTGAACAGGAGGGGTGGGCACTGACGGTGATGTGATGTCCGCTCCAAGGACCAGGAGGCCAGAAGGAGATATCCACCGTGCGGAGCTGAGATGGATCCGCTCAGGGCCCAGCAGCTGGCAGCGGAGTTGGAGGTAGAGATGATGGCTGATATGTACAATAGGTAAGAGCCGACTCTGCGCGACCTTGCCTTAGAAGCATGATCCTAGGTCATCCTTTCTATTCCGAGAATAGAGGTGGACTTCTGAAAAATGCTTTCCTCAATCTAGGGGAGGCTGAGGCCTGTGCCTATGTGGTCCTGAAACTCTCTGTGCCTTAATTTCCTTATCTGTCACATGGAGATAATGACCATGCCTACGTCGTAGGATTATAAGAATTGCATAACAGATTCATGTCAAGCACTTAACGTGATGCCTAGAACATAGCCAGTACTCAGCTAATGGTTCCTGTTTAGTTAGTGTTAGACGTGGGTTTAGGCAAGGCTCCTCAAGGACCTTCCAAGATGGTTGAGGTGCAAACTGAGGATTCACACTGCCTTCCTAGGAGGTGAGTCAGTATAGCAGGGCAGGGATGGTTGAGAGTTCCTGGTGTGCCTCGGGATGCTGCTGACCTAACCTTGCCCTTCCTTTCCCCCAGAATGACCAGTGCCTGCCACCGGAAGTGTGTGCCTCCCCACTACAAGGAAGCAGAACTGTCCAAGGGCGAGTCTGTGTGCCTGGATCGGTGTGTTTCCAAGTACCTGGACATCCATGAGCGGATGGGCAAAAAGTTGACAGAGTTGTCTATGCAGGATGAAGAGCTGATGAAGAGGGTGCAGCAGAGTTCTGGGCCTGTGTGAAGCCCCAGGCAGGTGCACCCGGCCCCTTCCCACTTGCTCCCATTGGGTGTCATCTGTGAGACTGCCAGGCCTAGGCTCTCTCTGGAGTCTCCAGGAGCCCAGACTATGGTAGTGCTATCTCCTGGTTGAAGAAGGGGTATTTGTCACACTGGAATGTGACTGCGTACATGTGCATGTGTGTGTGTATATATATATTAAAACAAGTTTGTCAACACCTATGTGAGAAGCAGTGTGCCTGGCACCTGGGAGTAAAGGCAGCGGACACAGCCTCCACCAGCAGAGGGAGTCTGATGTAGCATTTAAAGTATAGACTGGTACATGACTTTGGTTTTCACTCTAGGTCAGCCACTTGATGTATGACACTGAATGTGTCATTTCACTGTACTTTAGCTTCCTCATTGTAAAGTGGGGATAATCATAGCACTGTTGTGAAGATTAAATGAGTTGATATGTGTAAAGTATTTAGAATAATGACTAGAGTATAGGAAGTATTCAAGTATATTTAAATATACATTTAAATATACATATTACATTTAAACATAGTATATATTTAAATATACATGGCTAATATATATTATATACAGCTAATATATATTATATACTTAAAATACATAAGAAACTTATGTTATAAAATAAAATAATTTATAATTTATAAAATATATTGAATTTACATGTTAATGATTAATAAAAATTAATTATAAATTAACAAAATAAGTAATTAATGATATACATAAGTATATATTAACAAAATTAAGTGGAGGCAGGCATTTTCACAAATGACATAAAGGAATATTTAGAGGAGCGAGTGAAAAGCAGATGGGATTTAAGAAGGAAGCAGCCAACCTCTTGGTTCTAAATGGTGATAACGAACACGTGAAGGGACTCAACCTCATTCATGATGTGAGTGATCCAGGTAGGGTATTGAGTGATCACTGCCTCTCACCTGAATCGGACTGTGCTCCTCGCTCTTCATACGAATATCCATCCATTCTGGTCCAGCCAGCTGGGCCAAGGGTCCTATTAGGGACTGGAGGCTCAGAGGAGTGATTCTTGCCGGAAGTCACACGGGTCGAGCACTAACATGGAGGCCGGGGCTGACTGCTGCGTTTGCTGTCTCACCATCACGCTGAATTCCTGCCCTGAGGAGTGCCCTTGGGGAGTTGTGCAGCCTTCAGGATGTGTGGGTTGCTCACTCCACATGGGATTTGGGTTGACAGCAATGCCACTGATAGCAGCGCCTCTGCAGTGGGCCTTCACAGTAGAGAGAGGTGTCTGGGATGTAACTTCACCAGGTCAGTGTGGAGTGAAGGAAACAATAGAGGCAGTGAGTTTCAGTCTTAAAGGTGCAGATTCAAGCCAGACCGCTCGAGGTGAAGTTTTCTAGCAGTGTAATGTTGGGTGAGGCACTTAATTACCTCAGTCACCCTATCTGCAAAATGGCAATAAAGGTTATCTACCTCATTGAGTGTGAAACTAAATGTGTTAATAAACTAAAGCATTCGAGCGAATGCTAGCTCTCTCACATTAAGTAATAATGTTAGCTCTCTCTTTTTTTGGTTTAATTGCTACTTTGGTGTCAGGAGACAGCGGACAGACCTCTGGAAAGCTTCAAAACCATTGTCCATCTACCTTGGTGGACGGCGCAAACGCTCCTTGCTAAGTACTGAAGTGCAAGTTTGGGTCAACAGGTGGCGCTGTCTGCTCACGGAATCAGCACTGCTGTGGCCAATTCTATATTTGCCTGTTCTATGCGGGCTTTGTGCTAGGAAGAGGGGCGTGGTGAGGAAAAATGATATTGTACCTGTCCTCAGGTTTAGCAAGGAACATCAAGAATTTTCTGAGCACATAGGTGGAACATCTAGGAGGGGCGGTAGGAGTGGAAGAAGTTCCAGCTGGAGAGAATAGCACTTTCTGTGAAGTGGCAGGAAGTATGGAGCTTTCGGGAAAGCTTGGGTGTGCCTGGAGCGCTGAGTGTGGAGGGAGATAGCGGTGAGAGATGAGACTTCAGGGCTGGCCAGGCACAGCTCCAAAAGATCCTGGTGAGCTGCTAAAGAGTTAGGATTTTCTCTACTAAGGGGATCAGCAAGCTGTTGAGGGATGTAAACCCTGGCAGTGTGAATGACAGCTGTTATTTTAAGGCTCCCTCTAGCTGCCAGCCAAGTGGATAGTGGTAAATGATGGTTTAATGGATTAAAGGAGCCATGCCAGGGAGCCAGTGAAGAAAGAAGGGATGATGTAAGAACAGCTATTGAGTTGCTACACTGTGCTAATAAGTGTACTTATTTCAGTTAATCCCTCCCTATAACAACTGAGGCAGGTATGATTATTCTCACTTTATAGATGAGGCTCTGAAAAATTAGTAACTAGCTAAAGGTCACACAGCCAGCAAATGATAGAGCCAGGATTCCAACCTACTCAAACACCAGTGCCAACTTTTAACCAGTCCCCTAGGATTGGGGGGAATGCTCCCTAATGAGATACAGGTCAGCAACCTCATGTTTCATTCAACGGTATTTACTGTCACCTGTTGTTACATGCAGAGAGCTGTAGAAAGTATCCAAAGTGAATTCTCTAGTTCCCTGCCCTCAGTGAATTAAGTGTAAGGGCTGAGGGGTGGGTATAGCAGAGATGGAACAAACGTAAAAGGGTATTAGGATGGCTTAGGTCCTTTGTGCCATAGAGCAGAGTCAAAAACGAATCCTCAGATGTGTTTTTGCTAGTTCATCATGTTTTTAAAAATCACAATATGTCTCATAAAAATCTGGACGTTGGCTTCTTTTGAAAAGTTAGAAGATCTGACAACTCAGCCTGCATTCCTGCTTGGTAGCAGTCTGCTGGAGGATAGGTAGAGGTGTCCACCACACCTCCCACCACTAATTTCTTCCCTCGTCATCGTCTGCTTGACCTGTAGGCATTTTTTTCGTGCCTTCTGCTCTGGGTGTTCAAATGAGCCAGACACCATATGAGAAAACGCTGGTAAATGTTCTGGTGTAGGCAGCCTCTTGGATGGCCCCCAATATTCTATCTGCTGCTGTTCATCCATTGTATAACCCTCTTCCCATGAGACCTGGAGACTTGCTTCTAATGGAACACAGCAAAGGGGATGGGATGCCGCTTCCGAGGTTAAGGTACAAAAGACTGTAATGGCCATCTTGTTAGTTGGTTCTCTCTCCCTCTCCTTTTGCTTACCCCGATGAAGCAGGCTTCCGTCTGGTGAGCTGCCCCGTGAAGAGGCCACGTGGTAAGGAACTGAGGGCAGCCTCCAGCCGACAGCCTGGGAGGAACTGAATTCTGCCAACAACCGCAAGTGAGCTCAGAAGCAGATCCTCCGGTCAAGCTTTCAGATGATTACAGCCCTGGCTAGCACTTTGCAGCCTCGTTAGAGATCCTTAGATAAAAGGCCCATTGAAGCCACATCCTGACTCCTGAGCTAGAGAAACTGAGTTGATAAATGTTGTTTTAAGCTATTACATTTTGGGGTGATTTGTTATGCAGCAATAAGTAACCAATACACACCCAGTTCTCATAGCTGTTACAATTGCCTGAAACTGTGGTCATTCCACAGCTACACCGAGCGTGAGCCAGGCGCCATTCCAGGCATTTGGGATACATCAGTGAACAAAATAGATAAAGACCCTTGCCCTCTTGGAACTCATATTCTAGTGGGGATGGTTCACATAAACACATAGTAGACATCTGGGTTGGCAATATGATTCTGAAGGAAAGACGGCTCCCTCAGCTCTTTGAGAGAGGTGCTTAACCTCTTTCTGATCTTAGACCCCCTTCGAAACACCAATGAAAGCCACGGACTATTTTTTAGGAAAATGTACATGCATATAGAATTTTCCATGGAATTTTAGGGATTTTCAGAAGAATCCTTGCGGTCTGACCTGTGAGGAGTCTTGTGAAGAGCATTGTTTTAAAGTGCTGCAGGGGATGTTCCGGGAGCTGTGTGGAATGCGCCCCCAGGCCTGGGTGCTCAGAGCAGGCTGTTCCCCTGAAAGTCACAGGCGAGTGAGATTTGAGGGATGGGTGGGTTTGTCAGGCAGGGGGTTCGGTGGATGGTGGGTTCTGAGTTGAGTGGTGGGAGGACAGTGGTGAGGAAGGCGGGCACAGGTCCCTGCTCTCCGGCCCATACAGTCCATCAGAGGAAATGGACACATTGGGGTGAGTTTTGTCAAAGAGAAATTTGGATGTTATGTAGGTCACAGAGCAAAGGATTATATTGCTGGAGATAGGCAAGGAGGCGTCCCCAAGGAAGTGACCATTAAGTCAAAATCTGAAGCTTTAGCTAGGCCTGGACAGGGGAATGTTCCAGGCCCAGGAGGAACTTGAGGCAGGAGAGAACATGGAGTATTAATGGGCAAGAAAGCACAATGGTGGAGGGAGGCCAGAGGGAGGCTGGGGACCGCAGGTGAAGCCCAACAGACTCGGGGCACTGTTGGGGGTTTGTACATTTCCTCCATCATCATGAGAAGCTTCCCGGGAGTGGCCTGATTGAATCTGTGTTTCCAGTAGGTCATTCTGACTGGACGGTGGGGTCATGTGCGTGGTGTAATCGGACAGGCCAGGTGGAAAGGGTTGCAGGAGTCCAGGTGGGAGCTGATGATGACTTGGGCTTGGGGGATGGCAGTGGATGGAGATGAGTGGTCTTTAAGCGTAGGAACCACAGGCTCGCTGGCAGGTTGGACGTGGAGGTGAGGCTAGGAACAAAGTCATGGTGATTCCAGTTCCGTGGCTTAAGCAACTGGGTGGAGGGTGGTGCTTTTAAACCAGACAGGCAACAGTAGAGGAGGAGCAAATTAGGGAAGGCGTGGGTCATTTTAGTCTTTACCGAGCGCTTCTTACTCTTAGAAGATCCAGTACAATTGGCCCATGTCTGCTTTTCCAGCTGCAACCTCACAGTCCCCTCATTCCGTGTGCTTCATCCACTCTGGCCCTTGTTCAGTTCTCTGAAGGTCTCAGGCATCTTCCTGTTGTAGGACCTCTGAATATATTGTGTCTTTCTCTTAGGAGATGATAAATCTGACTGATCGAGATATAGAAAGCTACGTTCAGATCTTAGCACAAGCAGCCTCCTTACGGACTCCTCCCTGACCTCCAGTCTAGGTCAGCATCCTCCCGCCTCAATGACATGTTCTCATAGCACCATATCTGTTTCCTCCATGGCATTTCCCTTAGATGGAACTGCACTTCCTATGTGACTATTCGATTGATTCGTCTGAGTCTCTCTCCCACTGGACTTTGTGTTCCCTGAGGGTGGGGTCTGTGTCTTATTCACAATCAAATCCCTCATGCCTAAACACATGCAAAGTTGTTTTTAAAATTTTTTACATTGAGATAGGATTCGCATGTCATAAAATTCATTCTTTTAAAAAGCGTACAGATGTGGAGAAAAAGGAGCCCTTATACACTGCTGGTGGGACTGCAAACTGGTACAGCCACTATGGAAAACAGTATGGAGTTTCCTCAAAAAACTAAGAATTGATCTACCATATGATCCAGCAATCCCTCTACTGGGCATTTACCCCAAAGACTTGAAAACTCATCCAAAAAGATATTAGCACACTAATGTTCATAGCAACATTATTCACAGTGGCCAGGACATGGAAGCAACCAAAGTGTCCTACGATAGATGATTGGCTACAGAAGCTGTGGTACATATATATAATGGAATATTACTTAGCCACAAGAAGAGATGAAATATTGATTGCCATTTGCAACAACATGGATGGACCTTGAGATAATCATGCTAAGCGAAATAAGCCAGACAGAAAAAGTTGAAAATCACATGATATCACTTACAGGTGGGATATAAATCTAAAAGCAACCAATGAGCAGGACAAACAAACAGAGGCTCATGGACACAGACTACAGGCTAGTGGTTACTAATGGGGTGGGGGAGGAAGGGGGAGGTAGACGGGTAAAGGGGTATAAATATAGGGTTTAGGCGGAGGGTGAAGTGGGTAAAGGGGATCAAATATATGGTAGCTGAAGGAAACTGGACTTTAGGTGGTAAACATACAATAGAATATACAAATGTCAAATGGTAATGTACACCTGAAAATTATATAGTTGTATTGACCAGTGTTACCCCAATAAACTTAATTAAGAATTTTAAAAAAGCGGACAGTTCAGTGGATTTTGGTATATTCAGCGTCGTACAACCATCACCAACATCCGACTGCACAACATTCTCATTGGCCCAGGAAGAAACCCATGCCCATCAGCAATCACTTCCAATTTTTCCCTCCCCTAGTTCCTGGCAACCACTAGTCAGTCTACTGCTGTCTCAATGTACCTGCCTCTCCTGGGTGTTTCACATAGTGCCGTCATACAACATGTGTTGTTTTTGTGTGTGTCTGGCTTCTTTCACTGAGCATAATGTTTTCAAGGTTCATCCATCTTGTAGCATGAATCAGTACTTTAATCTTTTTTATGGCCAATTAATATTATATTGTATATTAGTATACACACATTTTGTTTATCCATCAGTTGACGGACAACTGTGTTGTTTGCACGTATTGGCTATAACGAATAACGCTGCTTTGAATATTTGTATTCGTTTTTGTGTCAGCGTATGTTCTCCATTCTCTTGGGTATATATCTAGGAGTGGAATTGCTGGCCAGAGTGGTAACTCTATATTTAACTCTTTGAGGAACTGCCAAACTTGTCCAAAGCAGCCGTTCTATTCTATTTATATTCTTCATGCAAACATTTATAATAACTATTTGTTATTATAAGTAATTTCTTACCTAGTGAACTGGATTCTATTTGAGATATTGTAAGAAGTATGTATTTGGTCATTCAGATGACCGAAATATATTTCTCATATATAAATATATTTCTCAAAATATATTTCTCACAGTCCCTGGCTCACAGCTCCCTAAACCCTTGGAATTTCCTAAGTCTTGAGAGTGATAAAGGTGTCTTCTGTGATGTGAATGAGGTGACTTTCAGAAGCACCGAAGAATGGGGGCTGGTGGCCAGGAGAACCAACCAAGTGATTAGAGGGTTGGAACTTTCAGTCCCACCCCTCCTGATTCCCAGGGAGGGGAGAGGGACTGGAGGTTGAAGTAATCGCCAATGTCCAATGATTTAATCAATCGTTTCTGTGTCACGAGGCCTCCATAAAAACTCAAGAAGACAGGATTGGGGGAGCTTCTGGATGGTGAACACGTGGAGATGCAGAGCAGCAGGCCTGGAGGGGGCATGGAAGCTCCAAGCCCCTTCCTTCACCCCTTGTCCTATGCATCTCTTCCATCTGGCTGTTCCTGAGTTATGCCCTTTTGCAGGAATCTAGTAACATGTTTCTCTGAGTTCCGTGAACCGCTCTAGCAATTTAATGGAACCCAAGGAGGGGTTTGTTGGGACCTCCAGTCTGTAGCCGGTTAGCCAAAAGCACATAGAGCCTGGGCTTGTGGCTGACGTCAGCGGTGTGTGTGTGTGTGTGTGTGTGTGTGTGTGTGTGTGTGTGTGTGTGTGTGTTTGGGGTGGGGGCGGCCTCAGGACTGAACCCTTAACCTATGGAATCTGAAGCTCTCTCTGAGTAGATTGTGTCAGAATTGAGTTGAATTCTGACACCCTGCGGGTGTCCTGTGAATTGTTTGTCGGAGTGGGGGAAACCTCTCCCACCAATGTTGGAATTGGGTCCAGGAATCCAATTTGCTATTCTTTCTGGCACTTAACTAGAAGAGTGGAGCTCAGGAAGCCTAAGTGCCTTGGGCAAAATTGCATGGCTAATCACCTGCAGAGCCAGGATCAGGACCAGCCTCATGTCACTCCCGAGCCTGTACTCCTGTCCACTCAGCTGTGTTCCCGCCAGGAGCCTGCAGGAGGTCCAATGTGACGACACTGTGCTCCTCAAGCCATAGATTGCGCCAAGGGTTCAGAGTCTCCTTTTCCACGTATCCTCCTCCACTTATTAAAAACACAAACCCGACCATCCATATCTATTCCTTTCCTTCAGAACAAACAAACAACCAAAAAAAAGCCAAAAGAAAATAAGAAAACAAAATCAAGAGTTTCCAGTCACCTATCTCACCGCATTGGAAGTCACTGTCCTCACAGAGGTCATTCAAAATGAACCGGCCTGCCTTTTCAGCTTCATTTCCCATCATTTCGTTTTATTTATTCAAGCAATGTTTACCATGGGTTTATTACACGCCAGGTCCTGTGAGAGGTAGCAGGTATACAAACCACCTACAATGCGATTGCTGCCCCCAAGAGATTTGTATCTCACGGGGAGAAAGGCAGATGTAAACTGATGATTCGAGATCAGGAATCCATAGAGATTAGAATAGTGTTTTGGGGGAGTCCATGGGCAGGGCTCCTAAGTCAGCCTAGGAGATCAGACAGCTTCCAGAAAGAAGTGAAACTTGAGGTGAGTTGTGGAGGGGTGAAATGCAGAAGGAACTCGGTCATTCACACAAGAAGGAACAGGTGCAAAGGCAAGGAAGTGCGAAACCAGCTGGCTTTGCATTTCATTCCACAGGTGCTTACGGAGTGCCTCTTAGGTTCAAGGCGTTCTAGGGTGCTAAGCTACAGAGTTTGAGCTTGAACTGGCAGTCAGTGATGAATTTTAAGAAGTGAAACCATGAGAGCCTGACCCTGTACTCTTGCCAGCGAGAACCCCTTGTGCCTTTTCTGCTGTGATGACTTTGCTCTTGCCCTCCTCCCAACCTGGAGGGATGGGAAGGGCCACGCTTAAAAGTCAGACAGATCTGAGTCTGCATCCTGCCTCTACTCACCGTGTCCCAGCTGCTAGCTGCCTGTCTTTTCCCTCTGTGAGGTTTAAATGAGACCATGATGTTTTGAGGATTTAATGATCATTTTTCGTTTGGAAAGCGCCCAGCATATATAATAGCCACTTAGCAAATCTTAGTTCCTCGCTTGGCTTGGTGGCTCAGCTGTTCAGAGATGCCCTGTTGTCCGATGTCTTCTTGAAACTTTCTGGGCAGTTGCTCGCATGCCCAGAGAGCTTTGTGGTTATCACCAATTTTACTTTCAACATACTGTATTAAACTTCTCTCTCTATTGATTTGCCTTTGTCATCTCGTGAATCCATACCCCTGTCCAAGTAGTGACACCTCCTCTCTTTTACAAATGAGTAAACAGGCCCAGGAAGTTGAGAAATTGACCAGGGATCGATCAGTCAGTCAGTGTCTGGAAGCATCCCGTCACAAGGCCTTCTGAAAAAATTACGACAGCGGCAACAAAATGAACATTACCCTTACTAGGTATCAAGCGTTGTGCTTGGCATTTTCCCTGGGTCCTAACACCCAATTCCACCCCTCACCTCCTGGCTCAGAGAAGTAAAGCAAGTTGCCCAAGGTAACCCAGGCTTTTTCCAAATCAAGTTTCCAAATCAAGGCTCAGACCTCGATTTGACTTAACTCCAAAGAAACCTGTGTCATTCTGCTCTTAAAAACATTACGCTCAACTGCACAGTTTAAAACTCCACCCAAGCTTGCCCTGCGTCGCGATCTGTCAGCTGCAGCCCAATCTTTGGTTGTTTTGATCGAGGATACAGAGGGCGCTGCCTGATTGGTCTGGGGGGCCGAAGGAAGGGGGGTGGGGGGAGGTGAGCGTAGAAATTTTAGGTGCCGGAGCACGTGCGGAAGACCAGAGGGTGAGTCACGCGCGCGTGAAACTCGACCTAGGAGGAGGGGATGGGAAGGGAGCCCCCGCCCCTACCTCAGGGTGCTGCCCCGGATGGGTATAAGTAAACTATTGACTCTGTAGGTCCACTTCGTCCTTGTCCCGCTTCGCGGTCCGGTGTCTCCCGGAGGGTTCCCAGCTCCCTGACTTGTTCCAAGGGGGCAGCGGAGGCCAGAACACCTAAATGTCAGGCTGAACCCAACCAGCAGAGAAGTGCTGAGCGCCGGTGCTGGGCTGGGCTGGGCCCGCAAAACACGGGACACCTTGAGCGTGGACGCGCCAACAAGGAGCTGCGCTCCCAGAGGCGTCCGCTGCGGCAGGAGGGGCGTTTGGACCCCAGCCCAGGTGAGCAGCGGGTGGGGGGTAGGGGTCCGCGGCCACGTATCCGCTGAGAGCCACCTGGGCTGCCTGACACCCGACACACCCAGGCTCTACAAGAAGAACCCGTTACCTGAGCCCCTGGGTCCTGCGGCTCCTTGTCTGGTCGCTCTAAGCGCGCCCCTCCCTCCCCTTTACTCCGCTCTTTCCGACTCCCCCTCCCCCTCTCGGCCCCCTCTGGCTACACTTCCTCTGTTCAGAGCGACACTCCTGGGGGTCGAACGGCCCCTGAGAGTGCCTGAACCCAAAGCCCCATTCACGAATGAGGGTAATGAGGTCCCCCACCCCCTTCCACCCCCCACCCCTGGAGAAGCGACTTATGCTTTCCTTCCCCCCTCTTGCTCTTCCCTGCCCGGCTCTTCTCTGCTTTCCTCGGCCTCACCCCCCTGGCCGCTCCCCGCCCCCGCCCCGCGCGCGTCCCGTCTCCTCCCGCGGCGGCGGCTACGGCCGCGGCCACGGCCAGGGCGGGGGGAGCTCGGGCGCTTTCCCTCCTGGTAAACACACCCGCCCGCCAGCCCATCCGCCGCCTCTGCCCTTATAAAGTCGGCGGTCGCCGGACTTCCTGCTGGAGCCCGCGCCCCCTCCCCTGGCAGGAGCGGGTGGGCGGGCTCCCGGGCGTGCGGAGTGGTGCTCTGAGCCCTACGAAGTGAGTGAGGGGCACCCTGGGGCGCCAGGGGCGCAGGAGGGCCCGCTCTGGGTCACCGTCCACGTGGCAGCTGTTGCCTTGCACCGAGAGACTGTAGGGACACGGGTGGCCGGGTGCGTAGAGAGGGAGGGCTTGCTGTCGTCTAGCTCCAGAGGAGAAGAGTGGTCTTATAGGGGCCACAGGAAGTGGGGGGTTCTTATGTCAGCCTCGGACTTCCCCTTTCTCCCCACGCTTGCTCCTGGGGGTCCTTCCTGGCGCAGGAGGTCGGCTACTGGCTAGTTAAGGCTTCAGAGCGCGCTCTGCCCCTTGCTGACCTTTGGGAACTTAAGGAAGTGCTGGTTTGGCCCCCGGGAACGGGGTCTAAGCGTTCTGGCCGAGGTGGAAGAGCTGGGCAGCGCACCAGCGAGATGTTGCCAGCAGACGGGACCTGCCTTATCTCCGATAGCGGCCCGGCGGGAACTCAGTGCCGCGTGTGCCCCTGGCACTGCCAGTGCGCCCAGAGCCGGCTCAGCGGCACCCGCTGGGAAGCCCAGGGCTCTATGGGGTCTCCATGAAGGCCCCCTCGTGGGCAGGCTCGAGGGGTCTCAGGAGCCACCACGATGCAAGACCCTAGCCAGGGGCCGCTGGGGGGCCCTTCGCTCAGTGCTCTGTTCCTGTACAGGCTAGCGGCCAGCATGGCCCCCACGCTGCAGCAGGCATACCAGAGGCGCTGGTGGATGGTCTGCACCGCAGTGGTGGAGAACCTCTTCTTCTCCGCCGTGCTCCTGGGCTGGGGCTCCCTGCTGATCATGCTCAAGAAAGAGGGCTTCTATTCCAGCCTGTGCCAAGGTATGCCCGAGAAGGGGCCAGTCGGGCTGGGGGAAGGGCAGCAGCGGGGGCAGGTGGACACCAGAGAAGGACAGGTGGCCGAGTGGACAGAAAGCAGGGCTGCTTAAACCGGAGCACCGGGCAGGGGGTTGGACAGCCCACTTCCTGACCCCTGTCAGACTCCATCTACAGGATGGGCGGCACTCTCTGCCTCCTTTATCTGATCCAGTCCTCGCTGAATGCCAGGCATCCTGCAGGGGATCCTGGTCCTGGGCCTGACCTCTGAGTCCTAAACCTTTGGCAGCCTCAGGCCTAGAGCAAGATGGAGACTTCTAGAAGGGGAAGTGCTGACTCCTAAGCTGGTGAGGGATTTCTGACTAGGGCTCTCTGGTCAAGCTAAGTAAGGCCCAGGAGAGCCTGCAAAGCTGATTGTTTGTAAAGGGCCTGCAGTCTTTTTTCTGAACCTTTTGGCTCCCAGGTCTTCAAAGCACCCATTTGTACAAAGTTAATAGCCTCATTTCCTCTAGGCTAGGCTTTAGGGAGGGTCCCCTGTTCTATTTCAACTTCTGTGACACTCCAAGAGGGAGTGGGAAGTCTAATGCTCCATATCTAAGCTAACTTAACCGGATCTCACCATATCTCACTGATAACTGCCCTGGGCGGTCTGCTGGAAGGGTGTCTTCCTTTTGGGAGTGGGGGTGGGGGGAAGAGAGCTGTGCTGACAAGCTCTGGCTAAGGAGCTGGATGGATGTGGAGTGTGGCACTTCCCCTGCTTATTCTTTTGCTCCAACCTCCATATGGTGAAACAGGCTCTTGGAAGAAGGTTAGCTTGGGTTCGAATCCCACCTCCCGCCAGTTTTACCAGCTGGGTGACATCAGTGAGTTCCTTAAAACATTGAACCTCAATTGCCCAGTCTGCAAAATGGGAATAATATTATTTATCCCATGGGAGTGCTGTGAGAGTCAATGGTGCGTGATAAATATTAGTGACCTTCCCCCCTTTACCCGGCTCCTCAGCCCAAGTCACTGGGGGCACCTGCTTTGGCTGTGGGAGGAGAGCTGAGGCCTCCGGGGTGGCGCTAGGGAGGTCTTAAACTCTGCTCTGGGCAGCACCCGCTCCACCAGGGGCTGCTCCGCCCCTGCTAGGGTTATCTGTAAGGAAGCAGCAGGTGGCATCAAGGGATGGCCCCAATGACAGGGCGATGGGGACCAGAGGAGGTGGAGATTAGAGTTAGCAGCTGGCCTGGGGAGGCAGGTTGGTTCAGGAGGAGCGGGCTTGGGGTGAAATGATAGGGTTCCAGGGTGGCTGCGAGAACCAGGCAGAGAGCTAGGAAGGCCTTGGGGAGCTGCGTTTGCAAATGGAGGTGGAGCGTCCAGGTCCCGTCTGAGTTGTTTACCTCGGAGACGAGGGAGGACTTGTCCTAATGGCCTTGATCCAGTAGCTCCTTCCCGCCTTTTCCACGTGTCTTCTTTTTTAAATCAACTTTATGGAAGACTATATCACACATTTTGATGAGGTGTGACAAAATTTGTACACCTTGGGAACCATCAGCAAATCAATATTTAGAATATTTCCATCACCCCCAAAACTCCTGCTTCCCTTTTGCTGCCTCTCCTTCCACCTGTGCTTTTTAAAAATGTCGATGAGCTTTATTAAGATATAAGTCACATACCTTACAATTCACCCATTTAAAGTACACAATTTAATAATAGTTATGGGCATATAAAAATGCAGCATAAGGAATATAGTCAGTAATATTGTATTAACTATGTATGGTGTCAGATGGGTACTAGACTTATTGGGGTTATATTAGTATCTAATCACTATCTTGTACACCTGAAACTAGTATAATCTCGTATGTCAACTGTAATTGAAAAATAAAATTTAAAAGACCTATTAAAAATAAATAAAGAAATGGTCTTTGAAGAAATAGTTGCAGTTGAATAAATGTACTTAATACCTGCAAACAAAACAAAAAAAATAAAGTATACGTCTTCATGGTTTTTAGTTTATCCAGAATCGTGCAACCACTACCACACAATCAATTTTGGAACATTTTCTGTACCCCAAAAGGTACCCTGTACCCATGAGCAGTGCCTACTCTCCCCACTCCTCCCTCCACCCACAAGTACTAGGCAACCACTCATCTACTATCTGTTATAGGTCTGCCTATGACAAACATAGATTTGCCTATTCTGAGCATTTTATACACATGATATCATACAATATGTGGTCTTTAGTGACAGGCTTCTTTCGCTTAGCGTGGTGTTTTCGAGGTTCCTCCAGGTTGTAGCATGTGTCAGGACTTGGTTTCTTCCCATTGTGACTAATACTCCATTGTATGACTCTCCCATGTTTTATTTATCCATTCATCAGTGATGGCCATGTGGGCTGTTTCCACTTTTGGGCTTTTATGAATAACGCTTCTATTCGGGTACGAGTTTTTCTGTGGTCATTTGCCTTCCCCTTTATGTAAATGTCTGGGAGTGGAGTTGTTGGGCCCTAAGGATAACTCTACATTCAGCATTTCGAGGACCTGCTAGATTGTTTTCCAAAGCAGCTGCACCATTTTACATCCCCTCCAGCGGTGTGCAAGAGTTCCGATTTCTCCACATCCTCACCAACACTCGTTGCTCATTTTTTTAATTTTAGCTGTTTTAGTGGACGTAAAGTAAAGTGTTGTCTTTTTGTAGTTTTGATTTGCATTTCCCCGATGGCTAATGATGTTGAGAATCTTCATGTGCTTCTTGGCTATTGGTATATCTTTGGAGAAATGTCTTTTCGGATCCTGTGTTCATTTTTAAATTTGGTTATTTGCCTTTTCTCTTTATTGAGTTGTAAGAGTTCTTCATATTCTAGATGCAAGTTTCTTATCGGCTAGTGATTTGCAAATTTTTTCTCCCACTGTGGGTTGTCTTTTTCACATTCTTCATGTTGTCCTCTGGTGCACGAAAAGTTTTCAGAATCTATGAAGTCCAATCTACGTATTTTTTCTTTTGCATTTGTCTTCTGGCGTCATGTTTAAGAAAGCATTGCCTAACCTAAGGTCGCAAAGATTTACACCCGTGTTTTCTCCTCAGAGTTTTAGAGTTTTAGCCCTTACATTTATATCTTTGGTCCACGCTGAGTTAATTTTTGTGTGTGGTGTGCGATATCCACCTGCTGTGTCAAGTTGCCCAGAAGTGAGTGTGCGTCTGAGCCTGGTTGTTTGGGTTCACTAGAGGTGACCAAAGCGAACCCTCCCCCCATTCTCAGTAATTATTTGTCCACTCTTGGGAAGGAGGGCACGACATGTCTCTCTTTCCCCACTTTCCTTTCACTCAAGGGACTCCAGCCTCAGTCCTTGAGACATCAGGGCGATTGGGGGTGCTATACCCCATTCCGTCTCAGTCATGCTGCCCCGTTAAACACACCTACTTCGTGCTTCTTGAAGCCTCATTCACTGAGGTCTTGGCCTCCCTCCACGGGGTCCCAAGAACACAGAATCAGCCCAGAAGTCTGTGTCCCCACGGTATGTGGAGATGGTTACACAGCATGACTCCCAGCTCTGCTACGTGCTGGCTGGCCGATGTGAACCAGATATTTAACACTCTTAATTCTCTCGGTTCCCCCTGCGTAAAACGGGACCAATAATCCTTACTTCAGGGCTGTCGTGAAAATGAAACGAGAGCAGGATTGCAAAATTCAGGCAACTGGCAGGGGTTGTTATTATGTTCTGGACCCAGCTGTGCCAGCCTTTGCTGTGTGGCCTTAGGCAAGTCACCTGTCCTCTCTGATTTCCACTTCTGAGTCTGTACAATGGAGGGGACAGCCCTCACCCTCCGTGCCACAGAGCAGTGATGTGAGGACCAAATGATGTCATTTTAACACACGTGGAGCTCATTATTGAGGTGTTCGTTGGTGTCAACTTTGGGGTTTCCTGTCCACACCCCCTGTCTCCTCAGTGCTTTCTGCTGTCCTCCTGTTGAGGTACACCCTGGGGTGCGTGGTTAACTCAGCTAAAGGGCTGTCATGACTGAAGGGGGCTCTATGACTCAGAATTTAGGCAGGGGCAGTTCAGTTTATCATACACTATTGTATATCCACATAAGTGCCGAAATGTGAAAACAAGGGTTCAAGTACATTAGGCATTTACTGTTCGCTAGTTAGATCATTAGTCCTTACAACAAATCTGTGATGTAAGTGTTATTCTTAATCTCATTTGTAGAAGACAAAGCCGAAGCTTAGACAGGCTAAGTAACTTGCCTGAGGTCCCACAGCTAATAAATAAGGAGCAGAGCAAGCATCCAAACCCAGATCTGACTCCGGAACCTTTCTCTTACGCCTCGTGTAGACATCAGTCCCCGAACTTCAGCTTAGGGTTCTCCTGGGGGAGTTCAGACATAGACAGGACAACTAGCTAGAGCCCAGTCCTTTGGGAGTTTTGGTGAATGTGACTATGTCAGCTGTAGGATAGAGAAGCATCAGGCTCTAAGGAAGATCTCTCTGACAGAGGAGACAAAAAAAAAAAATGGGGTCATTTTGTGAGTGTTTGTGTGGCGATCCTCAGAGCCAGCCTCTCAAGTGGCTGCCACCACGACCCTCATTTCACAGATGGGGTAACAGAGCCTCAGGGTTGCAGCGGCACAGCTAGTGGAGCCAGAATTCAGCTACGTTCCTGTTTTCCGGCGTTCCCCAGACCTAGTCATTTGTAGTTCACCTTCATGATTTTGCTATTTCTGTGTGCCATAAGTGCTGTTATTTACTTAATTCTTCCTTTTAAATCAACTCGCTTAAAAAAAATTAACCTCATTTTAAAGCGTAACATCCTTAGAATCTTGGGTTTGATGTTACTTATACACACACACCATGCACATGTTTCTAATGCCTCCATACGTATACATATGTATTCCTAATAAATACACATATACATGTGTGGTATACATGTATATTTGTATGTACATATACATCTGTGTGTGCGTATGTATGTTTTTGATGCTTGTTCAGAAGGCTAATAACTATGAAACATCAAACACCGTTGCATATGCCTCCTAAGCCCATCTGGAGCTCTCCACCTGCTGTGTGGACCACACTTGAGGAAACACTGTTCTCTGTGGCTTCTAAGCCTAACTCTATCACTAACCCAGTATGTTTTCTCTGTCCCACCCCACGCCTCACTTGACTGGTCTGTAAAAGGGTTGGACTTCGGAGACCGCTTCTGTCATCCCGACACCGATAGAGGTCTAAGAGGTCTTCGCATCTTGGCCTGCTTCCTTATTGCTTCGGGAGTCTGGCTTTATCCAGCCACGCGGAGTGATCGGGTCTCAGGAACTAGCTCATATTAGTCAAACTCACAAGAGGCTGATCGATAAACCTGAGAAACAAATGCGTTAATTGACCTGGAGTTCTTAGCCACCTAGGTGGCTGGGATCCCGCACCAATGGAAGGACGTGTTTCTTTGCCAGCATTCAAATCAGCCTGGGAAACGTGCTAAGCTGCCCCGTTCAGGACAGAGGGGGCTCTGTGGTGCAGGGGAACGCGCGGGCTCTGGAGACGGTCTTGAGTTTGAATCGGAGCCTGCCTGTAGGACGCTGTGTGGCTGTGAGCAACTCTGCTTCTCCGAGCCTCATCATCTATAACATGGCGATCATATACTCACTTTTTACGGTGGTTGTGAGAATTAAATTGAGATACTACTTTAAAAAGCCTGGCACAAAGTAGGTGTTAATTAATTGAGAGCTAGTGGGACTGTTCATAGAGGAAAGTGTCATTCGATTGTCAAAGACTTAGGAGCAGGGACAGTGTCTAAAAGTCAGGGGCTGCAAATTCAAGTGTTCACAGAGGTTGGGCGGTTAGTAATTGGTGAATCAGGGCAGGTGTAAGATGGCTAATGTCCGAGAGCTAAAAGTGAGGTGAGGTTTCGGGGGACCTAGAGCTAAAAGTGAGGTGAAGACTCGGAGGACCCAGCAAGCCCTGCTGGAGAGGGGTGGCCACCACTCAGCTCCAGCGATGGCCTGATCTTCTGACTTCTTAAAGAGAAGCCAGACTTCTGGGTTTTTATGTTATAGCTCCTGATTTTAAACTGGCACCCAATTAAAATTTCCAAGCCAAACAAAACTCGTGTGAGGGCCATGTCTGGTTCCCCGTGTGCAGCCTCTGGTCTAAATTACCTTTGCATTTCTTCCTGCACTGTCCACGTCCCAACACGGTGCCTGTCATCCAGCAGATATCCAGTGAGTGTGTGTATGTAGGATAAATGGATGCGGGCAAACCTGGCGGAGGAATGAAGAGTGATCATACAATCCCTAAATTATGGGGCTAGCCTGAGCCCCAAAGGCCATGTGGTCTAAACCTTTAACCGCTTCTTCCAGGTGCCTGAGGATCCTCCCCAACCAATGGGAAACTCCCCATGGCCCAAGTCACTTCCTTGCCTGGTTGGCCAGCACTTATGATCTGAAAATTCGTCATGTTCTTCCTGATGTTAACACTTAGGTAGATCACCCTTCTGCCACCTGCATGCCCTTCAGATATCGGAAGTCGGGGGTCATGTCACCATTGAGGGCAGATACCACTCCCCCTCCCCCAGCATTCAGGTGCTGTCACATCCTCCTGTATAGCACCTGTCACTCTTTAAATCAGTATCTGCTCTTTTCCTTGTTTATTATCTAATATAAGCCCCACAAGAGCCAAAAGCTTCCTGTCTTATTCACTGTGGGATCCTCAGCACATAGAGAAGAGGCTGACCACGCAGTGACCTTTCAGGCGGCCACCATCTCCCCTTCATCAGCTTTTTCAGGAGCACAGTCTCTGGACCAGGCCCTGTGCAAAGGTCTTTGCTCACCTTCAACTGAATTTCCTAAGGAAGTTCCTTTTACAGCCAAGGGGCCTGAGGCTCAAAGAGAGGAAGTTACTCGTCCAAGCTTGCACAGCTAGTGCGTGGTGAGAATGTAGGCCCCAGCCTTTCCTCCTTCCAAGTGCACCCTGAGTTTGCCCTTGGCAATGATGCCTAAGTAACAAAAAGAAGGCAGGGAACAGCCACCTCAGGTTCCCTGAGCACTGAGTGAAGCGAAATCACCCTCTTTCCCTCATCACTGTCCTTTTTCTTTAACTTGTCACAACTCCAAGTTGGCAGTTTACCTGGAAGACAAGTCCTCCAGGTTAATGTCTAAAGGGTATCGGAGGGCAGTGCCATGGTCCTAATTCTGTGCCCCAGTTTCATCATCTGGAGACTGGAGAGACTTCATTAGCTGTGAGTTAATACAGTGACCGTCAAGAACAATGCCTAGAAGAACATAGCTAAGTGCTCAATAATTACTAGCTATTATTTCATCAGAATGTCATTTATGGGGAAAGCGTCCTCTGAGTTTTAAGTGAATTCCTATAACATCAACCGAGTATCACTCACTTACTTTGTCCCCAGATTTGAGGGTGCTTCCTCTTGGGGGTCTACACGCCCCCCCCCCAAGCTTGGACATTAAGTGAATGTTACATGTTGGTAAATACTTTGATGTCCGTGAGCATATTTAAGCGCCACCACCCTGCCACTGGGGATCCTCATGGACCGCTTTGGCCCGCGGCCCACACAGCTGGTTGGCAGGTGAGGTGGCCGGGCTGGGCCTTGGGGACCTGGAGGGCAGGGTCTGGTGCTGCGGGGGGAGGGGAGGCTCCGAGTGTTCAGGCCTCTGATTGGGTGTAGGACTTCCCTTGGGTCAGATACTAGTTGCCGCCATTTACAGAGGCCCCCTCCCTCCACCCCCAACCTGGCAGGCAGTAAATCAGAGGTATGGGATTCGAGCGCAGGACCCCTGACCCCAGGCTGCTCTCTCCTGTGCCCAGCTGCTCCTGCTGTCATGTGCTGAGCCCTCCCTTCCCCCTCCTCAGCTGGGAACACCACCAACATCACCCAAGATGCACAGTTCTGGTGGCCCGGCTGCGCACGCCAGGAAGAGATGCTCAACTTGGGATTCACCATCGGCTCCTTCGTGCTCAGCGCCACCACCCTGCCACTGGGGATCCTCATGGACCGCTTTGGCCCGCGGCCCACACGGCTGGTTGGCAGGTGAGGTGGCTGGGCCTTGGGGAGCTGGAGGGCAGGGTCTGGTGCTGCGGGGGGAGGGGAGGCTCAGAGTGTTCAGTCGGCTCCTCCCCCCCCCCAATCTCCACAGTGCCAGCTTCGCTGCGTCCTGCACCCTCACGGCCCTGGCTTCTCGGGACACCAAAGGTGAGAGGTCTGGCCTCTTGTGCCCCCACAAGAAAAGAATGAGTGGGTTGAAGATGGATGTTTACCCCAGCTCTCGCCCTTGGCCTCCCACAGCTCCCAAATGCCCTCGCCCACCCCTCTCCCCTTTGCAGTTCTGTCTCCGTTGATATTCCTGGCGCTGTCCCTGAACGGCTTTGGTGGCATCTGTAATTTCACCACCAAGTGAGTGGCATTCCTGGCTCAGCAAGTGTTCTTGAGGGTGGTGGAGTGAGGAGAAAAGTTGAGTGGAGGAAGGGACAGCAGACATTGAGATCACCAATTGATGCGCTAGTGTCCTGGGATTCGGCGACCGTCTATTGAGGGCCTGGTTCCAGGCGTCAGGCTGCAGTGATCAACAACTGATTTCCCCACCTCCTGGAGCCTGGCATCTGGGGCTTCAGGGAAACAGGTGTTAACCCCGCAAACAAGTAAAAACCACACGGCGGTCCCAGACGGCAGTGTTGGTGAAAGGAAACAAAACTGCAATGCCGTGCGATATGACGTATGGGGCCGCCTAGACAGAGGCAGTAAAAGGTCTGTCTACAAAATTTGATGTGTCCACAGGAAAGGTTGGGAGAAGGCACATGCGTTCCTTGTGAGTGTATTCGTTTGCACCATATAAAATTGCCAACACTTGACCTTACTTGACCTGCAAAAACAGTTTTCACATGGCCTGACCTCTTACACATTTGTACGAGTTTTGAGTGTGTCACTCTGGGTGTGTATGTTGACATATGTGGGTGAGTGTTACGTGTGTAAGGGTTCAAGGCTTATGAGTGTGTGGTTGGGGGGAGTGGTTTCTGGCTGGAGCTGTTTTTTTTTTTTTTTTAAT